>NW_027069510.1:1328987-1383460 GCF_002906115.3 Quercus suber
AAAAAAATAAAAAAAAAAACCCAAAAAAAAAAAAAAAAAAAAAAAAAAAAAAAAAAAAGTAATACTTAAAAGAAAAATGCCAGATAGTATGCTTACCAAGGCAAGTTCCCTTTTCAAGGACATAAACAAGTCTTGTTGCCTTATCTTCCTGGCAGCATCCGTGTCCTTGGGAAGAAGGAGGGGCTGCTCTAAGGCCTCAGCTATATGAGTAGAATGCCTCTTTTGGAAGTCCTTGACTAAGGCGTTTCAAGAGATGGCAGCCCCATCCACTTCCAATCTGGGAGACCAGGTACATTGCTAAAGGCGCACCTCGGCCCCATTATGCTCTTCCCTGCTGTCCACAGAAGTGGCCCTCTTCTTCTTCAAGTTTGGATTGGCGTGCAGTTCGAGGTCAGTGGGGGATAGAGAGGGAGGAGGGGGTAGGGTAGGAGGAAGTTTAGATTTGAGGACTTCTTTGGAAGTTGACCTTGTGTTCCTTCCTACCAGTAACTCCCTTAGGCCTTTGTTCCCCCAATTCAAGGCCATTTCGTCCTTTTCATCCTTGGATGCACTATCTGGACGGGCAACTACTAGGAGCGGAGTGTAAACACTTTAATGCCTATCAGGCTCGTCCTCAGCATTCGAGATGGGAATTACTTGCACTCCCTGAGCCTCCTTCTCTTTAAAACAAAACTTGTCAATTTCTTCTTCGAGCGAGGAAATTGAGGAGGCAATCTCTTCTCTTAGTGTGCTGTTGCTGCTTCAAGAAGAACTTGTTGGAGTGGTTATACGACCAGTGGAAGGTTCTGTTGGGGTGGCAGTATAACTGGTGGAAGGTCGTCTTAGGCTAGGAAATTTGGTTGTGATACATTAATTCGGGCCAGCCGTGGGTCACCTACTTTTATGGCGTGGCTGATTTCTTGGTATATCTCCGAGATAGGCTTGAAATCCAAAATCAGGTGGATGGCTCGCAGCTGTCTATCCTTACTTACAAAGATTTTGGATCTCAGCAAGTAGTTGAGAGCTGTAACGTTGGTCAGGCTGAGCCTAGGAGCTACTTGCCTCTTATCTGCAGAAATAGCCGATAAGCAAAACATGGTTAGAAAGTTAAAATCCATCATCAAAAGAAAGCAAAATGAAAGGGAAATAATGACATGGTTAGGGTTAAAGAATCTAAATTCCTCGCCGAGGGACCTAATCTTAGGGTACCTCACCTGGCTCTCCTTCCCGAGTTGGGCAATGAAGACCGTTGTACCACTCCCTGGAGATGATCAGGTAATCATCTTTTAGGCCTTTGTTGGACTTAGGAAGATATGATACTAGTCTAACAATGTTAGATCAGGACTTGAGATAAAATCCCGTACTTTTAAGGGAATGGCACTTGTACATGTGAACAACATCGTGCCATGTGAGCCCTAAATTCATCTGCTCGTTCAGAGCATTTACACCCCCTAAAACTCTAAACAGGTTGGGGGCACACTGGTGGGGACACAGTCTATGGTTGATTAGGTAATCTCTAGTTATCCTACCCATTGGAAGTGTCATTCCTCCCTCTATAAAGACGATCACAGGAATGACAACTTCACCTTCTCTTCTATCTGTAAGAATTTGGTCTGGGGTGCAATATCACAGGGCTACTCCCTGTGGGATGTGATACTTAGCCCTAAAACCCTCCATGGCGGCGGGGGAATTTACTAGGTCCTTAAACCTACCCATTTGGTTAAACTAAGAGAAAATGGATGAAGTTTTTGAGAAAAGGAGATGAAGAACGGAAGGCCGAGGAGACTGGTCGAGGAGGAAGGATCGTAGGAAAGTAGAAACTTACAAGAATTGGTGCAAATAATGCCTCTAGTACTTCTTAAGAGTTTGAAATTCTTAAGGAAAAAGGACTTGGAGACCTTAGCAGTTTGGGAAGCTTTAAGAGTTTGAGAGCTACGAATCTATAGAGAGCTTAAAGACTAGTGAAATAGGGAGAAAGGATTTCCCTGGATGCATTATATAGAGAGGAGAGTTGAGTGGGAGTTATCCTGCCCAAAATTCAAGAAGAAATATCAACCGTAGGATTTGCTTCTCACTGTTGGATGCGGGGAACAAAGCGCTGCTTGGAGCAATTAATGACATATTGCAGGCTTCGAAATGTTAGCAGTAATTATGGGACGCGTAGAACGGTAATCCCATGCGTGTGAACCAAAGAAATGAATGGCTTTAATTCTTAAAAATCAAAACCCCAATTTTTCTCCTCAAATAAAAGGAAAAAACCAGAGTTTTGAGGGGCTACAGTAGGGATAAGGGTCCAAAATTGTATATTGGGCCTTGGGCTCTGTCCGAGGACGTTGATTGGTCCGAAGATGGATAAACAGTAATGAGGGCGTTAAGCTTAGAATCCCATGAGTAAGGTGCAAGTAGAAAAGTTGGGAAGGTGGTCCGAGGAGGAGTATCTTCTTAAATGAACAGGGCACTGATCGAAGATATACCCTGTCGACTAGAGTGACCTTCCAGGAGGTTCCACTGATGGGGATGTATATTATGAATGTGCAAGAGGGCAGGAGGCTCAAAGGTACTTAGGAAAAGCTGCTGCCACCGCATTAAATGCTTTGCAGCTAACTTTCTGGCCATATTTATGTGGAAAAGACCCCTTAACAGTGATGCCTAGGCTATTCCAACTCACAGAAAGTCAGAAAGGATGTCCATGGGACAAGCACTCAAGTAATAACCCAGATGATCAATAAATGGAAGGCCACAATCAATCAAGGGGAGATATATAATGTAAGGAACCCCTAAGGAAAGGGTGATCGGAAAAAAGAAGAGAAACACTATAGCGATTAGGAAGCAAACTTGTAATCAAGCTTCAAAAGTAATAGTAATTTATATGAACCAGTCTCCTCGAACATTGCCAATGATATTTTTCCTTAGTGTAAATTTGTTATCTTCCTTTCTTCGTCATCAAGATTTGTCTATTTGCTGCTTAATTTATTAAAACCCAGTTTTCCAACCCATTCTCTACAAATTTATTTTTTTGGGTTTTTTGGGCCTAAGTCCATATACCTCTTGGGCTGAGAGTTCAAATTTGGTTCTTACAGTAACTATAGTCTAAAGTGGTTCTTCGTCAGTTTAGATGGAAGAAAAATATTAAGGTAATGGGTAGTGGTCCCATGTTAGTCATGTCATTATTAAGATATATGTAATGAGCATATTTAGCTAATACATATAAGCTTATAAATGAGTCTATACTTGAATTGTATTGTATCAAATTTGTTAGCTCACGAGCTTGTTCATGAACAAATTTTTTTGCTTGGGCTCAGCTTGTTTATTAAACAAGCCTAAAATTAAGGCTTAAGTTTGGCTTATTTATAAACAAACAAACATGAACAAGTTTTTCATTGAGCCGAACTCGAGTTGTTAATAATCGGCTTGGTTCATTTACGGCCCTAAACACAAACAAAATTGATTTTAAAAAAATTGTTTAAACACTGTTTCAACTTTCAAGCACAATAACATTTTTTCCTTAAAAGAAAAAATAAAGTGCAATAACATTTTGTATATGAGAATGAGTAATGCTACAGCCACAAACTATTTTACAACATTTTTACAAACTGCTGATATGACAAATTCTTATTAGTTCTAATATGGGCCTACCACTAACATCACATTTATGTTTATTAATGATTATTTGAAAATTATTAAAGCCACAACAGCAGTTTATAAAAATGTTGTAAAATAGTTTGTGTCTATTGCATTACTCTACCTCATAAAGTAATGCTAAAGACACAAACTATTTTACAACATTTTTACAAACTGTTGATATGACAAATTTTTATTAGTTGTAATATGGGTCTACCACTAAGGGTACGTTTGGTATACTGAATATAGATTACATTAGTAATAGTAATATTTATTACTAAGAATAGAAGACGTTGTAATGGAATAACTATTACTATTTATAAGTTCGGTTGTTACATATGAAAAACTTGTAAAAAATGATGTATAAGGAAATTTTATATTTTTGAAAATATATTAATTTTAAAACCTATTATATACACTAAGGAATAACTATTACCTCCATTTAAAAAAGGAATAGTTATTCTTTAATTTAAAGAATAGTTATTCCAATGTAATAACTAATCCATGTAATAAAGATGCAACTAAATGACTAAATTGATATTATATATGAATAACTATTCTATTACAGGAGCTATTACAGTGTACCAAACGTATTCTTAGTTTTTCTAAGAAGGAATTGAGAATTGATTACTTAGTTGAGCTTGAATTTTGAACCTGTAATGCGTGAGGAGTGAGGATTTGAATGAACTTAGAACTATTGATTGCTCAGTTTAGTAATTGATGTTAAGTTGTTAACATTCTTTGTTTCTACGTCTTTTTAGAGCTGGTCCCATAAAATATGTAGCAAAAAGGGGGCGAAAAAAAAAAATATCGGAGAAATAAGAAAAGAGAAAAAGAAGTGGTTCAAATTAATTTAATTAATAAAATTTTTGATAGTTAAATTACGGAACCCCCCCCCCCCCCCCCCCCCTCTCTTATATATAAATAATGACGTTCAATAATTTGAATATTCGTAACATTACTAATATTAATATTATGAAAATTTCAATGTTGCCTAAGAATAATAATATTTTGAGTCATTATAATATATATTCAGTCAGATGATAAACCAATCCCAACTAAAGTCCAGATATGTATATATATTTTATTAAGTCTGATCAAACTAAACCGCATTCTTTATATTGATATTACCTCTATATAAAACTTATTCCTTATTAGATTCATAGACTAATTTTAATTTTTTTTTTTTAAAACCAACTAATAGTTTCTTTATCAATGTTAATCTATTTTTTATTTTATACATTTTAAATGGAAGAGTGGTGATTGTCAAGTATGACTTACTTATATTTTAATGAGAAAGTGTCATTTTACCCACTAATAACTAAATAAAATGTAAATATTAAAACTTACTAGTATTTATTATTGTATATTTAAAATTAAAAGGAATCTTTAATTAAAAAAGTACGAGGTAAGCCAAACCTGTGGTTGCCAAATCCAGAACGTCTCTTCGTTAAAAAAAAAAAAAAAGAATCCTGAACGTTTCGTTGAGTACACCAAAAATTACTATTTGACTATCTATATATAAAGAAAGACGTGTAAAGAGAGACTTAAAAGATCATTGGCTGTGTTAATACACTAACAGTAACAGCTACTTCACATAGTAAATTATTGAAAATCATAAGTTCAGAATTAGTTCTATTAATATGGTCATAAAATGTAAGAGTAAAATTTGTGTGTCTCCTTCATCTCTCAAATCACTGTTGCTCATTTCTTTGCGTCTGGTTTTCTTCCCCAAACTTTGTCAAACTCTCTCTTGTTCTTGAACATACTTCAAAACTCTCTCTCTCTTTCTCTCTCCTTGCTCTCGGTTCCCAAAAACCCTGTCTTCTTCTCACCTCGAAATGCTCGAGTTCAACCCCATATAGAAGCGAAAATGAAAAAATATGTAAAAATGTTTTCTCATTGATCTTCAACCTCACAAGCCCCCAGCCTTGTCCTCTAGCTTTAATGGAAGGTATGACCAAACCCACAACAACAACGACGAAGACGACAACAACAACAACAACAACCACCACGAACACAACGAGCACACTGATCAGCGACAAAGCTTGTCCAATAAGCTCAAAGCTCTCTTTCTGGTTCTCCCCCACAACTCGCCCACCTGGTCTAATAGCTTCCAGCTTTGGTTCATAGTAGAATACAGTACTCTATATAAACTTTCTATCAAAAAAAAGAACTTTGGCATATAAATGGGTTCCTACTCTTATAACTCGAAAAATTCTTCATATGTTTATAATAACCAAAACCCTTCATTCGGTCCTGAGTTTCAGAGGCTGTTCGATCCGTCCTCGAATAGTCTAGGAGGGTTTAATGGGGTTTTGCGAGGCGGGTCTGCGCTGTCTCACTCTTTGGTTTTGGATAGCGAGAAAGGAGAGCTTGTGAAAGCTCCGGCAAGAGTTGGGAAGAAAGGGGTGTCGGAGGCCAAGGCTTTGGCGGCTTTGAAGAGTCACAGTGAGGCAGAGAGGAGGAGGAGAGAGAGAATCAATGCTCATCTTACTACTCTTCGCACCCTTGTGCCTTGCACTGATAAGGTAAATTTAATTTTTGTTTGTTGGTTCCTTATAATCAATAATAGAACTAGAGCATATATATTAATCGTGTGGCTCATAATCAGTGATCGTAGTAGTACTAGCTAGACACTAGTCAGTTTGTTTTGTCTCTCTATTTTATGTGATTGTTGGGTAATTGATTTGCATATTCATATAAATGGTTGAACTTCAAAAATTACCAAGATTGAGTAAAAATAAATGAAATTCTTCAGATTATCTTGATGAACTTAATAAGCTATCTAGTATTCACCAAAATTAGGGAGTTTAATTTGATAAATGAATCATGAAGATTAGGTATCTTATGTTTTGAAGTGTTAATTAGATATGCATACCCCATATTGTGCCTGAGAACAGATAGGAAAAAAGAAAGATGGTCATGCTGAGTGTTTCATATTTCATTATTCAAACGTGAGCGACGAAACAAGATTTTCACCAACTGAGCCTCTTGGAATTGCTATACTTTTTTTTTTCTTTTTTTTCTTTTTGCCCTCTTTCCATAGAAAGAAAAGAATTTTAAATCTTATGTCGTAAAGGGTGTGACGATACAATCCAGGTATTCATACCACAGCTGTTGATTCAGGAAATGAAAGATAACTCTAACCTTTTATATATTTCAATTCCCTTTCCATTTCAGAAGCAACTAAGTTGAGGTTTAAAATTATTTTGTGGAAAATTGTTAGGCCTAGATGATAGTAAATAGCATTTTATGTTTATTTTCCAACGCTTTCCTTTAACGACAACACTAAAAACCAAGTTAAGTTTTTGGACTGGTTATGGATATTCAACAGATTAAACATACTTTTCTTCATATAACAAATGTAAATTTGAATTAGCAAGCAGATTGTCAGTTGGAGCTATGGAGAGTCTAGATTTTTAGCTTCTGTGTATTTTACTGGGATGATGTACATTTTTCTAATAAATTCAGACAGATTCCGTCTATGATTTTTCGAGAAGCCGCTAAACATCGTGTCTCAAGGAGCCTAAGGCTTTCAATATTATATTGGGTCTCTTACGTGTTATAATATTTTTGGTTTTTGTTTACTTGAAATAAAATTGGAGATCCAAAGTTATACTATTATGCAACAAGCGCATATTCCGCCAAGATGATGTCCATTATTGAAATTAGTTTATTTCTCATCCAATCATTGGTGCTTTTGGATTGTCAACTCTAGATCTAGGAGTTGTTAAGTCAACTTCTTGATTCATCATCTTTATATAATATAACATTCATGACATCAAAACTTAAAACTAGGACATTAATCGTAGCAGTTAAAGTATGCTATACTTCTTGACAATTCAACATTTTTTTTACAGTCCCAACCTGAACCTGTAAGTCACTCATAAATTACTAAATAAATGCACTTCAGTTGCCCTAGTTTCCTTTCCATATACGTAATCTGTACAGTGTTCATAGTTCTGGATAAGTGAGTGTGGCTATCGTGCAGGCTTCTCTATCAAATAGGTATGATTTGGTCTTGAATTATTGAAGAATTTTTCCCAAAGCAAGTGGTCAATTAATAATGTTCTTGTCTATGCGCATCATGTGCAACAGAAGAAATGGAATGTTTTACTATTTGGTGCCGAAACCATTGTGATAATTATTTGCCTTTTGGTTGGCTCACTTAGACTGTTGAGCACTGTTTCATGCTAGTTCTTTTTTTTTTTTTTTAATAATTGTTAAAATAATAATGAGGTAATTAAATTTTCTGTTTTTTAACAACTTAAACAGTCCAGACAAGTGAAATTTTTTTATGTGTTAGTCTGTAATCTAGGCTTTTGGGACAAGTGAAAATTTATCAATAATCTTATGGGTTTTAACCATAAGTATATCCAAGCAACCGATGATTTATAAGAATTACTAGAGATTTATTTTCTCTCTTCATACCATATTGTCAGCAAGAACGTCACACACACACCTTTATAGATATATATATATATATATATTATATTGGTAGTGACTCGAGGATGAGCATGAATAAATGGTGGGGACAGTGCCAGCTGTTGGGTTACGGGTGCCTTTACTCTTAGTCTTTGAGTATTACTATAAGGCTTAGGTATGTGTTGCTTAATTTATTTTATGATATTTTATCATTTATAGTAACGTAATCAAGCCACTAACTTATGCGTGGATTTTACCAAAAAATAAATAAAAAAACTTCTGCGTGAAGAAACAACAATCACATTTTTTATTCTTATTCTCTCCGTTTCAGTTTGTTATTTTGAAATGTTTTAAAATATTGTTATGTTTCTAAAATAAAAGTAATTAATTTACTAATGTTTCTATTATACCCCTAATTTATTTTCAAAACTATTTGAAAAGAAAACTAGTAAATATTTTAAAAAATCAATTTAATTAGGACACCTTTTTAATTGTCTCATTAAGAATAACTCTTAAAAAAAAATTGATAAATAGATTTAAGGGTAGTTTTGTAAACATATACCTTTTTATAAAGTAGACAAGATAATAAATAATGTTCTTTTAAAACCTATGACTTCTCAAATAGGACAAACGAATTGAAACGGAAGAAGTACAAGATTGTTACTAATCTTTTTTCTTTGTTTGATAACCAAATAAACTTTCTTTAGTAAAGCCTAAAAGTTTTTTTTTTTCTTTGCTTATTAAGTGATTATCACCGGGCTTGCTGAAATTGACCAAGTCAAAGGTTTCATCTTAACACGTTACTCGACAAAGTAACAGATATATATATTTCTCTGAATTGCAGTCAACTTAAGTGTACTGATTGATAGGTATACAATAATTTCATTAAGAGTTTATTAATTTTGTTGGTGACAGTTTCTTGATAAATTGCTGATAACATTGTTAGAGAAGACATGTGTTGATGGTACTGCCAAGTTCCTTTAGCAGTATATCAACAAATTTAGCTGCATATAGTAGTAGTTGGGTCCAACAAGTATATACAATTAGCAGGCTATTGACCACAAATTAAAGTAACTTTGTTCTCTTATAAATGTTCGTTTTCCTTTTTATACAAGTAGATGGTCACTTTGAATTGATATATTCCTTCCTCTAGATGGACAAAGCTACATTGCTTGCCGAAGTAATCAGCCGAGTGAACGAATTGAAGAAGACTGCATGTGAAGAAAGCCAAGGCTTTCTCATTCCAATGGATGATGATGAAGTAAAAGTTGAACAATGTGATGATGGAGCAGAAGATGGTGCAGTGTCTTACAGGGCATCTCTCTGCTGTGATTACCGACCCCAGCTTCTCTCTGATCTAAGACAAGCTATTGATAATCTTCAAATTGAGTTGGTGAAGTCGGAAATATCAACCTTGGGAAGCAGAGTGAAGAATGCGTTTGTTTACACTTGCTGCCAAGGTGAAAATATTGACAGCCAAGGTATTGCAAATAGTGTTCATGAGGCCCTGAATTCTGTACTGGAGAAAGCTGCTGCTGCTTCTGCCTTACCAGAATACTCACCAAGAACACTCCCAAGCAAAAGGCGAAGGACCACTTGCTTTGATACCTCATGTTCATCTTCATGATGAAAACGCAGATATACCATTATTGAGTAATCCTGTATTGAGAAACAGTACCTCAAATGGCCAATAATGAAGCATCTTCTAATGCTTCTAGTAGTCATCATATATATTGATTCCATCTCTGTAATCACAAACATAGTATGGAAAGGTTAAAAACTCCTAAATGCTTTTACGTATTGTATGACATAACACCGCCAACAGACATTGGAATCAGTTGAGAGAATTTAGTAGCGTCTTTGGGTTATTATCTGTCGCATTTATATGAATCTTATGGGAAAGTGTCATATAATCTTAAGAGAAGCTGGTGTAATTTACAATTTTTTAAATTACACTTTGTTGAGAATTCTATCTACAAAAAAAATATTAATTGACAGTCTTGTCCGTGCATTTTTTGGAAAAAAATAAGTATATACTTATATTATGCTTCATATAGAGAAGAATATATATATATATATATATAACATAGGGTAGAGCGTAGAGGATACAGGTTTGAGAGTTTTGGGTTCAAATAAAAAGTTTAAATGAACTTTATAGTAACAAAACTAAAAGTATTTTAGGAATTTCGTTTTCATATTATTTTAACAATGTCATAAACTTATTTTGTTCCTATCAGTGACAAACTAATTAAAAAGAAACATATGTAAGTATGGAACATAGCGGAGTTAAAATTTTTGCCATTTTACCATATCAAAGACCTACTTTATTATTTTACCACATCATTTTACAACATCCCATTTATCAGATGTTTTATCATTCAATTTTATATACTAAAATAATATTTTCTACACATTAAAATAATATATTATCTCCTCCCTATCATCAACATCAACAACAACAACCCACACCCGCAGATCAACTACCACAACCCACAACCACCGGCCACCCCCATAGATCAACCACCACCAATATCAGCCACTGCTACTAAAAAAAAAAAAAAAATCAAACAAACACTACACAACCACAACCACCGGCCACCCCCACAGATCAACCACCACCACCACCAATATCAGCTACTGCTACCAAAAAAAAAAAAAAACTCAAACAAACACTACACAGCCACAACCACCGACCACCCCCACAGATCAACCACCGACTAAGCCACAAATCACATTTCACACAACCCAAACACACGAAATCTAGCAAACAACCACCATGATGCCCACACCAATGACCAACAAATCTCCTAGCCGATGACCCACGCCCGTTAGAGACCCACGAACCCACCAAATCACAAAATCAAATCACCCCACTGAAATCAAACCACAAAACCCACCAAAATCATATCACACTTGCCGAACCACCATCACCCAAACCCACGAAATCAACCCAGACTCACACTTGTCGAACAACCGAACCATGAAATCAACCTAGACCTATGAAATCACGAACAAGGACGATCCACCACCACCCACAAAATCAACTCGGCCCATAAAGAATGATCAACAATTAAAGAAAGAGAGGGAGAGTCAGAAAGAAAGAGAAAGAGGAGACACAGACAGAGACGGAGAGGCGGAGAGAAAGAGAAAGAGAGAAGAGAAAAGAATAAAGTGAAGAGAGAGGAGAGAGAAAAGAGAATAAAAAATTAATAAAACTTATACCATTTTCATCCGTACCGTTGCAAATTTGCAACGGTACTGTTCATATGTGGCATAATTTTGGGCATTTGGAACATCTGATAAAGCTCCGTTTTTGTGTTTGGTGTGCTAAATGTGCCAAAAATTTAGCATTTGGCACATTTAGCACATTTGATGCGGGTGCTCTAAGTAATTTTTGAAAATACAATGAAGCTCGATAAATTTATTATAAATGAATCAAGGGGGGATGAAGTATTAATTTCACCTTTTTGTTTTCTTCTTTTTAGCAACAACCAGAAAACACCCAAATTTAGCAAGAAGCTTAAACTAATACAACGGGATTTTGTATTAAAAAAATTAGAGCATCCAATAATATTAAATCTTTGAACACAATACTCCTGCAGTTCTGGTATAAAAAAGTCCTTCCAGTTCACTAAACAGTTTTCTTCGGACCTCCCTTAGAAATGAATCTTGTATATTATTTTATTTATCAATTAGCATTGGTAGACAGAATCTTGTTAGTGATCTAAAGAGACATGCATCATTTTTCTACTTACCGAAACAAACGAAGATATAAAAATCTTTCGAATTTTTGAAGTGTCTTCTGTTTAATAGAGAATAATGCTCAGCTTTGTTATCTCTCTAATTTACTTCCACCTCTTCCAACACCTAACCCACTAGACAATACGATGGTAATGCATCAATATTACTATAAGAGCGTAAATCAATTGATTTTTAGCACAAACATCATTTTTGTTAGGACATATGTGAAACTTGTTAGAGACATATGTTATGTAAATTGGCTAATCTTTTGACAAAACGCACTTTACTTATAATTTGGTAGATCTAGAATGAGTTTAGTACTTCAAGGAATAAGAGTTCAAGTTTAGTATTAAAGTCATGCAAATTGTCCAAGAAACAAGTAAAGAAGGGTGTTCATTAAATTTCTACAGATAGCTTGACAGATCATATCTATTCGAAGTTTAATGCTGATCTGACAGCAGCTCGACAAAAGCTGTATTTATCAAGAATTACAAAATTTAGATTTCAGATCTGATTTACGCATATCCATGTGTATTTGTGTAGGGTTTCTTTTCTCACAACCCTAGACATATATAAGGATTATTATAAGGGCCGTCAAAGGTGATGCAAAGTNTAGCTCGCATGGAATTCATTAGGGTTTTCTTAGCCTTGGCTTGTCACTTAAAGTTCAAGCTTTACCAAATGAATATGAAGACTACTTTCTTGAATGGGTTTCTTAAAAAAGATGTCTATGTTGCTAAACCTAAAGGATTCATTGATCCACACTTTCCGGATCATGTGTTGTACCTCAAAAAGGTTCTCTATGGACTAAAGTAAACACCCAGAGCTTGGTATAACCGGCTTACACAATAACTGGTCTCACATGATTTCACAAGAGGACAAGCTGATCAAACTCTTTTTATCAAAAAGGAGAATGACGAGTTGATAGTAACTCAAATCTATGTTGATGATATCATCTTCGGTTTACAAAAGATGAACTTACTCATGACTTTTCGAAGCTTATGCAAGCTAAGTTCGAGATGAGCATGATTAAAGAGTTGAGTCATTTCCTTGGATTGCAGATTTGTTAGCAAGAGTCAGGTATATTCATATCTCAATCTAAATATGCTAAGAATCTTGTGAAAAAGTTTGGTTTGGAATCTGCTAGTCCTGTTAAAACTCCCATGAGCTCAAATGTTAAACTCACTATCGATTTGTTAGGCAAAAGTGTTGATTTATCATTATATAGAAGCATGATAGGTAGTCTCCTTTACCTTACAGCTAGTCGACCTAACATTAGTTATGATGTGAGAGTGTGTGCTAGATATCAAGCAAACCCCAAAGAGTCTCATATGATTGCTTTAAAAAGAATCATAAAATATGTCAAAACACTACCGATTTCGGAGTGTGGTACAGCAAGGACACAAATGATGTCTTAGCTAAGTATTCTGATGCAGACTGGGCAAGGAATGCTGATGATAGAAAAAGCACATTAAGGGTTTTCTTTTATGTGGGTAATAATCTTGTCTCCCGGATGAGTAAGAAGCAAAATTCCATCTTATTATCCACTGCTGAGGTTGAATATATTGCTACCGGTAACTGTTGCACCCAACTTCTGTGGAAGCAAAAACTCATTCTTGATTATGGTATTCGTCAAGAACATCTTACCATTTATTGTGATAATACCAATGCTATTAACATCTCTAAAAATCCTGTGCAACACTCTTGAATAAAACATATAGAGATTCGACATCACTTCATTTGGGAGCTTGTTGAAGATGGCACACTCACTTTTGAGTTCATCCATACTGATGATCAAAAGGCGGATTTGTTCACTGAGCCTCTTGATAGCAAATGTTTTGAATTCCTACGCCAAAACATTTGTGTAATCTCCATGGAGTGATCTCGCCTCTTTCTCCTCTTTCCTCATGCATTTGCATCTAGTTTTATACTTTGCTTTGTTTAACATGTTTTTGTTTGTTTGTTTTCAGTTTTGCTTTATTTTGTTTTTCATAAATAAAAAAAAAAATGAAAAAAAAATACAAAAACAGTATGTGTTTGTGTACATTGGTACTTGTATACCTTGGATGGCCATTGAAACAAAGTTTTCTAAACTTTGTATCATTTATAGCTTAGATGAGCATCTCAATGCACAACTAAGCAAGTGAGCTTTGTGGCTCGTGTTTGTGATAAGTACGATTTAGTGATCTCTTATACTTAACACTCATATCATTCTTTTTTACGGGAATGACTAAAAAATCCTAAGAGAAAGGCATAAACAACCATCTCACCACTAAAACCCGCCAATTATATATAACATTGTATGCTTCGGCATAGCAAAATTGTGACATTTAAGCTTACATAATTAGGTATTTCTTCTCTCTCCCTTATATGCCCATGCATGATATGCTCAAAAAGAAAAAAAATATGCAAAGAAAATCAAAAGCAAAAGCAAAAATAATCAAAATACTTTTAAATATGGTTGCAAGCATGTTTCTAGGAGATGTGGGAGTTATAGGATGTATCTTGAAGGTGATAATCCCCATCAAGCAGTTATGATTGTGTGTGAGTGTATGTAATTTTCTCATATCTCAAATCGTCATAATATGTGACACTTATGCACTCTTGCTATATTTTCACACACAACACGCAAATTCTTTATTACTTTTGATACATGTGTAGGTATAATGTGATTTGGCCACCACAAGGAATACATGTGTTAATGTATGCTCACTAAACTATCATAACTTGTTTTTGAAGTATAAAATTAGTTAGACTTGTTGTGTGTGTGTGTGTGTGTGTGTGTGTGTGTGTGTGTGTGTTTTGTTTTGTTTTGTTTTGTTTTGAATGCTTTGTATTTTCTTATTGAGAGATATTTTTGAGAGTTTAATATGTTGATTGGATCTATGTTTGAGTAGCTTGTTTGTTGCATTCATCTCTATGTATTTTTTTTCCTCTCTTTGAAAAACTCCTTTTCTTCAAGCTTGACAGCTTTTCGACAGATCCTCGATAGATTCATATCTATTGAGCTCCTTGGACTTCCTTTCTTAACAGAAGTTAGCGCATTTTCGATCTATCGAGCTTTTTGGAATTTGTCTCGACAGCTCCTTGACAGCTTCTCGATCCATCGAGAAACTTTCTGTTTATATGATAGATCCTCGATAGAATCTCGATCCATCGATGTACTTTTGCCATCGACAGCACCTCGACAGATCTCGATAGCTCCTCGATCCATTGAGATGTGATTTCTTTATATATACTCAACGCAAAATCAGATTCTTTTTTCTCACCTCTCTCTCGACAGAAAATCTTTTCTCTCTCTCCAAACACTCTCTTCTCACTCAAATGCCTCTACCCACGTGATTTTCGGCCTAGACCAAGATCAAATCAATTGGTAAGTGTCCTAAATCCTTCATTCTTCATGCATTCATGTATTTTAGACCTAGGTTTTGGGTTTTTTGAAAACTTTCGGGGTTTTGAGGTTTTTGTGAAATTTTTGGGTTGGGTGTTGTTTAATTGATGCTATATGATCATGCATTGCATTCCATTAGCTTTTTCACAATGTTTCATGCATTTAGATGAGTGCTTGATTGTTGAAAATTGTGTGCTATTAGGTTTAGATTAGGTTTCAACCCATGATGCAATTATTTTTACCACATCACATGTTCATGCATATTTCATGCATTCGTACCATTTTCTTTTCTTTCTATTTGCTCTGTTGTGATTGTGTTCTGTTTCTTTCTCTTGGATAGACTGCGCATGGCACCCAAGCGCAAATCTAATCTGACTCGGAACCCTTTTTGTTTCGGGTCTTCCTCATCTTTTGATCTTCCCGTTCCCCCTCTTCACTTTCGGTTCTGTGATGAGAAGGCCCATTAGGACTTCTCTAAGAACGTTTCTAAATGTGGCATTCATTCAGAACGCCATGTGATTCTGTCGGACTTTGTCGACACTCCTCTACCTGATGTCATTCACACTTAGGGATGGGAATCTCTTTGTGAGATACCTTTGAGGTGTCCCATCGTGTTCATAAGGAGTTTTACTCCAATTTTCTACGGTACTCAGAGGTATACGTATTGTAGTCACTCCGGATCTTGTATCCGAGATACTACACGTCCCGCAGGTAGCATATCCTAACTACCCTGCTTGTTAGCGTCTGAGGACTGTGTCCAAAGACGAGCTTCTGTCTCACTTCTGTGAGACACCCTCTACATGGGGTGAGTGTCAAAACACCCTATGCTTGGACTTTGCAAAAGGTCCAAGATTCCTTAATATGGTGATGACATTTATTCTTACTCCATTGTCTTACTATAACTCCATCACAGAGCTTCTCCCTCTCCTTCTCCGGATGCTTCAGCAGATAAGGATGGTGATGATGGTGCTGATGATGATGAGGATGAGGATGCTAACTTTTCTAGTGATGAGGAGATGACGACCTCTTAGTGACTTACCTTTTGTCATTTGTGACAAAAAGAGAGTGTAGTTTTGGATGATGAAAGTAGTCTAGTTTTAAGGGGAGAGTTAGCATAGGGCATTTTTGTTAGAGGGAGTGTTTATATTTTGAGGGATGTAGTGAAGATTTTATGTACTTTTCTTTTCTTTATATTTAGTTACATTATCCTCTTGCACACTAGTCTTGTGACTATTTATTTATGACATACATTGTATTTATTTTCATTTATATATATGTTGATGTGTGTTGTTTTTCACCTATCCCTCCATGTGTTGTATCTTTTCTATCTTTATACATGTTTCTCTATGTATGCAAACCTTTATTTCTGTTTTACACTAAGATGCCTTGATGAGTTTTGTTTAAAGTGTTTTAGAAAGACAAGTTGTGAAAATCTACCATGCAGTGAACTCTCTTCTTGCAAAGTTTTTCAAGAGTTTATGTTAGGGTTATATTTTATTGTATTCAACAAGTGGTTATGAGTTTAGTGATTTAAGACTTCTCTCATAATTCATTTGTTTATTGTAGTTTTGTCATAGATTGCCAAAGGGGTAGATTGTTAGGACATATGTGAAACTTGTTAGAGCATATGTTATGTAAATTGCTAATCCTTTGAAAAACACATTTACTTTAATTGGTAGATCTAGAATGGGTTTAGTACTTCAAGGAAAAGAGTTCAAGTTTAGTATTAAAGCCATGCAAATTTGTCCAAGAAACAAGTGAAGAAGTGCTATTCATTAAATCTTGACAGATAGCTTGACAAATCATATTTGTCGAAGTTTAATGCTGATGCTTGACAGCAGCTCGACAAAAGCTGTATCTATCGAGAATTACGAAATTTAGATTTCTAGATCTGATTTCACGCAATCCATGTGTATTTGTGTAGAGTTTCTTTTCTCACAACCCTAGACATATATAAGGATTATTTTAAGAGCCATCAAAGGTGATGCAACTTGATGAAAACTCATTGTCCATGCAAATTATGACCAGAGATAGAATTTGCCCTAGTTCATCATATTCTCTCTAGGAGCTACTATGTCTTTGCACCAATGGTTTTGTGACCAAGGAGCTTCCTGATCTTCATTGTTAGATGAACTGAATAACTTTAGAGCCAACATCTTCCTCAAGTTGGTGTGTTATTCACGTACTGGGATCCATACATCATTAGTTAGTCACGTACTAGTTGCCATGCATTGAAAGGAGAGATTACCGCTACATTACAAGTCTAATTGGCTATTGAGGTAAGGGTTCAACTATAAGTTGGTATTAGGTATTGAGATTCTTTTTACCTATAACCGCTTGTATTTATAATAGTAAATTATCGGGAGTGGTAACCTTAAATTCACCCGGTGGGGTTTTGCCTCGGTGGTTTTCCCATTCATAAACAAATCACCCATGTCAAATTTATTTTCCACTGCATTTAATTTAGTTGGTGATTTGTTTGTGCTACCACGTTTTTTGCATGTAATTGAATCTAATTAATTCACTTGGCCAATTAATTGATTAAGTTACCAAAGGGGTCAATACAATCTTGGCCTATCAATTTTAACCAAGTTCCTCCATCGATACTAATAAGATTTATTAATTGAATTAATTGAAACCTACTATCATGATTTTATAATGCCATTGATTATCATAGTTTTGAATATATTATGACCATAATGCTTCTTTTTCTTTTTTTTTTCTTTTTTTTTTTAGTACAAACATCATTTTAACCAAGTTTCTCCATTGAAACTAATAAGATTTATTAATTGAATTAATTGAAACCTACTACTATGATTGTATAATGCCATTGCTTATTATAGTTTGGAATATATTATGACCATAATGTTTTTTTATTTATTTATATAGTAGTCATGTTTGTCCTAATGTGTTTTAATTTATACTCTAATAGTTATTGATAAAGTTTGAATGATTTAATGAATTAAACTATATTAATAAAGTAAAGGGGACTTTCTATTTATACAGATAGGATATGTGTATAGGGACTGTCTATTTATATAGATATACTAGTGTAGTACAAGAAAACCTAGTACAAGGTATATAGGGCCTAATATTATTAGCTTATATTCTAACATCCCCCTCAAACTTACGTTGGATAAAGTGAGACCAATTTTAGTTGGAAGCCAATGTACGAAAGCAAATGTAGAGTACCCTAGAGCAAATGATGACAAATGAAGTGAAAGACAATCTGAATATATTTGGTACACTCATAGAAGACATTATTGTAGGCAATATGAATGACACATCAATTGTCACAATGGATTGAAGTTGCAATGGAGCAATCAACTCCAAGATCTTGTAGTAGCTAACGTTGCCATAGAAATTTGACTATGGTTTATGCAAAAGCATGATATTCTGCCTCAGTGCTAGATCGAGCAACAATAATATGTTTCTTGCTGCTCTAAAAAAATGAGTCACAAAAAAGAAAAAAGAAAACCTTGTATTGGACTTACAGTTAATGGGACCGTCTGCCCTGTCTACATTCAAGTAAGCACGGAGGATTAGTGTTGACTGAGAACAAAAGTGATGTGGGATGAAATTTACAATTTATTTTTTTAATTGATTAATTTTCATATTTTTATGTAATTTTATCTGTTTTAAGTTTAGGGTTATTATTTCTCTGTTTTTAGGTGTTTTTAATGTTGTTTAGTCAAATTAGGGTTTTGTAGGATTTTGTATTTGATTGCCAAGAAAATACAAGAAATTATGAGAATATTCTTACAATTTTATTTATTTTAATCATTCAAACTGAAAAAGTAGATTTAAAATAAATTAATGTTGATGTAGCATTTTTAATATGTATTAAAAATATTTTTTTATCAGCCACATTAGATTCAAGTGTCCATCAATGTACACCATTTGCCATGTAAACATTTTCCGTTAATGAGTTAACGTTAGGGACCAAATTGGTTGTAAGTTGAAAATAAAAAGGACCAAATTGATTGCTATTAAAATGTAATAACCAAATTGACTGTGACGAGCTAAAAAAATATGATTCCTTATATGACCTTCCTTTTTATCTTCAAAAAGGCAAGTTGACCAAAAGAAAATAACTTTGAATTTATGATTAAAAGAGAATTGCAAAGTGTTTTGTGCTAGTTTTTAATTATGAAATTAAGATTTAATGAAGTTCACACATGATGATTACAAAGGCCATGACCTTTATCCTTTTTTTTTCTTTCTTACGAAACCAACCAATTAGGGCATTATCTGCTTCCACTAAATAAACAAATGAACTTTGATAAAGTGTGAAACAACTTGAGTTAGTACTCTTTGAAGTGCATGTTTCACTTCATCACTAAATTACAAAGCCATCCAAAATGTCTTGAAAAAGATGATTCCTCGTATAACTGATATAAGTATCCTATTGCTTTGCAATGTCCATCTCCAAAAGTTAAAATCATGCATTCATATTTGCCACAGTAAAAACTTTTCTTGCATGAGACACTTTGTTCTATTAAAAGAAAGAAACCATTTAATACAATAGATTGGTGCTAAGAATACTACGAATTTAATCAGTTTATGTTTCTTTAGGTGTAGCATTTCAAAGACCTTTTTTTATAAGTGCAATTAAGTGATGCTCAACCCCACGCTTTCTCATTCACTTTCCTAAATTTTTAGTTGAATTTCACACGATGAACTTCACAAAATCTTCTTTATTGTCACTTAAGCATAAGTTTCACCAAGAAGCACATGTATATAGATATATTTATATAATCTCTCCCCCTACGTACACATAAACATATCATATAGTTATGTTTTTCATGCACACATGAGTTGAACTTTGTCAATTTTTAGTCCATTAATGCTTTACAAATTGGTTTGGGCAACCTATAAAAATATTTATTAGCATTTGCATTCTAGTTGCTTATATATGCACCATCCAAATTCAACTGCATAAGGTTGTCAAAAAAAAAAAAAAAAAAAAATCAACTACATAAAAGAAGTGACCTAAGTATTTGATATATTACAAACAATTCCTTCAGATATGTGTTGCAATTACTATTAGTAACTGAAATCAATGCTACACATTGTGCCATAATAACAAAGTTGCTACTTGTTGCAATTAAGATTTGAAACCATATTTAATGCCACCGCATATGCCATAATAACAAAATTGATACTGAAAATGTACCTCTGACTGTCACTTGATGTTTATTTTATGAAAATAAAGGTTTCACATCCATCTAATTCTTCACTTTTATTGTTTTTTTATCAATTCTTTTGATATTGTTCTCTTAGTCTTTTTCCACTACAGAAATCTACTCAAAAGCAGTAACTTGAGTTTCTTCTTATTTCAATAAAGTTGATTATTAATTTATTCCATTTCAATAAATTTTGCAACTTTTGTGAATTGAATTTGTGATTATGTAGCAGGGTAAGCAAGAAGAAGTTTTGGAAGTTATGTATACTTATATGCTCGAAAATATGGCAAATGAAGAATTTGAGCAGATGCAACGTTTGATTCAAGCAGGTATTTCCACCTTTGAAGATTCTTCGTGTAGGAGAAGTATCACTCCCGTGCTTTTACAAACATGAATTTCAAAAAAGGCCTCCTTGCTAGTGTCAACATCAATTTTACACATACTAGGAGTAGTAAGTATCACTTATAATAGCAAACTATTATACTTAATAATATGCTTATGTTATGCACATGATATGCTTTTCATACACTCATGAGTTGAACTTAATGTCATTTTTTCAGTCCATTAACTCTTAACAAATTTGTTTGGACAAGTTGTATAAAATATTTAGGGTAAGTTACCAGTTTAGCCCCTAACCTATTGCTCGGTCAACAACTAGCCAGGCCTGACCCACTAGGCTTATGGGTTGGCCTAGCCTAGCCCATTGCTGATCCTTACCTCCGTGTGAAATACACACAAATACATAAGCATATTTTATGGTTATGTGTATGTTATGTTCTTCATACACATATGACTTAAACTTTGCGTCATTTCTATAATCCATTATTGCTTCCCAAATATATAACCAAATGAGCTCCAAAAAGTTGTGAAACAACCTAAATTAGTACTCTTCCTTCTAGTGCACACTTTACTTGATCATTGGAATATAAAGTTGTTCAAAATGTATTGAAAATATGATTTCTCTTATGGCCTTCCTCATGCTTCATGCTTTTCATCTCCAAAAGTTCAAGTTGATCTAAGAATAACAATTTTAAAACCACAGGTAAAAATGGATTGCAAATTTTTGTGTTGGTTTTAAATTCGAGAATTAAAACTCAATTAAACTTTTATTGCTTTTTATCAATGCTTTTGATATTGTTCTCCCAGTTTTTTTTCCCCTATAGAAATATACTCATAAGCATTAACTTGAGTTTCTTCTTATTTCAATAAAGTTGATTATCAATTTATTCAATTTCAATAAATTCTGCAAATCTTTGTAAATTGAATTTGTGATTATGCTGCAAGGTAAGCCAGAAGAAGAGTACAAAGTTTTGCTTACTTATATCCTTGAAAGTATGGAGAATGATTACTCCCGTGCTTTTAAAAACATGGATTTCAAAAAAGGCATCCCTATTAGCGCCATCATCAATTTTACACATATAATAGGATGAAAAGTATCACTAATAATATCAAACTATTATGCTTAATATAATGCTTATGTTATGCACATGTTATGCTTTTCATACACTCATGAGTTGAACTTAATGTCATTTTTTCAGTCCATTAACTCTTAACAAATTTGTTTGGGCAAGTTGTATAAAATTTTTAGGGTAAGTTACCAGTTTAGCCCCTAACTTGTTGACCGAACAACAACTACCCAAGCCTAACCCACTGGGCTCATGGGTCGGCCTAGCCTAGCCCATTGCTAATCCATACATCCGTGTGACATTCACACAAATACATAAGCATATTTTATAGTTATGTGTATGTTATGTTCTTCACACACATATGACTTGAACTTTGCGTCATTTCTTTAATCCATTATTGCTTCCTGAATATATAACCAAATGAGCTCAAAAAAGTTTGAAACAAGCTAAACTAGTACTCTTCCTTCTAGTGCACACTTTACTTGATCACTATAATATAAAGCTATCCAAAATGTATTGAAAATATGATTCCCCTTATAGCCTTCCTCATGCTTCATGGTTTTCATCACCAAAAGTTCAAGTTGATCTACGAATAATAATTTAAAAACCATAGGTAAAAGAGGATTACAAACTTTTTTGTTGATTTTAAATTTAGGAATTAAGACTAAATTAAACTTTTATTGCTTTTTATCAATACTTTTGATATTGTTCTCTTTAGTTTTTTTCCACTACCGAAATATACTCTTAAGTATTAACTTGAGTTTCTTCTTATTTCAATAAAGTTGTTTATTAATTTATTCCATTTTAATAAATTCCACAAATTTTTATGAATTGAATTTGTGATTATGTTGTAGGATAAGCCAAAAGAAACTTTGGAAGTTATTAAACTTATATTATTGAAAATATGGAGAATGATCATTCCCGTGCTTTTACAAACATGGATTTCAAAAAATGCCTCCTAATTGGTGTTATCATAAATTTTACACATATATTAGGACCGAGAAGTATCACTTATAATAGCAAACTATCATGCTTAATATTATGCTTATGTTATGCACATGTTATGCCTTTTCATACACTCATGAGTTGAACTTAATGTCATTTTTTTCAATCCATCAACTCTTAACAAATTTGTTTGGGCAAGTTGTATAAAATTTTTTGGGTAAGTTATCAGTTTAGCCCCTAACCTGTTGACCGATCAACAACTAGCCAAGCCTGACCCACTAGGCTTATGGGTCGGCCTAGCCTAGACCATAGCTAATCCTTACCTCCGTATGACATACACACGAATACAAAAGCATATTTTATGGTTATGTGTATGTTATGTTCTTCATACACATATGACTTGAACTTTGTGTCATTTCTTTAATCCATTATCACTTCTCGAATATATAACCAAATAAGCTCCAAAACATTGTGAAACAACCTAAACTAGTACTCTTCCTTCTAGTGCACACTTTACTTGATCACTAGAATATAAACCTGTCTAAAATGTATTGAAAATATGATTCCTCTTATAGCCTTCCTCATGTTTCATGGTTTTCATCTCCAAAAGTTCAAGTTGGTCTAAGAATAATAATTTTATAACCATAAGTAAAAGAGGATTGCAAACTTTTGTGGTTCTAAATTTAGGAATTAAGACTCAATTAAACTTTTATTACTTTTTATCAATGCTTTTGATATTGTTCTCTTAGTTTTTTTCCACTATAGAAATATACTCATAAACATTAACTTGAGTTTCTTCTTATCTCAATAAAGTTGATTATTAGTTTATTCCATTTCAATAAATTCTACAAATTTTTGTGAATTGAATTTGTAATTATGCTACAGGGCAAGTTAGAATAAGTTTTGGAAGTTGTGTATACTTATATTCCTGAAACTATGGAGAATGATCAATCTCGTGCTTTTACAAACATCGATTTCAAAAAAGGCCTCCTAATTAGTGTCATCATCAATTTTACAAGATTACTCCAAACTTCTTCCTCAAAAAAAAAAAAAAAAAGTTTACTCCAAACTAAATCATTTTAGTTTTCTTTAGATATAGTTACAAAGGCCTATTTTTAAGTACAATAAAGTGATGCTAAGGCCCAAGCATCCTTGTTCACTTTCATAAAATATTTAGATGACTATCAAGTGATGAACTTCAAAAATCTTATTTACTTATCACATGAAAATAAGTTTCATCAAGAGGCACATGTATACACGTATATTTATATAGCCCCCTTGACGCACACATATAAACAATCATATAGTATGGTTATGTTTTTCATACGCACATGAGTTACTTTAATGTCATTTCATCAGTCCATTAATGTTGCACACATTTTTTTTAAGCAAATTGTAAAGCCTTTTAGGGTAAATTGCAAATTACACTCCAAAGTTTCAAAATTTTAATTTTACACCCTAAAGTTTGGTTCCTTCAGCAATTCACCCCTTCCATTAGATTCTATTGTTATGTGACACATCGTCGCACTGATGTGTTTTGGTTTTGCCAAATCAGCCCTAAATGACACCATTTTGCCCAAAGGTGAAAACACAAAACTCAAGCTTAATTATAAGACACATTTTTAGCCAAAGCCAAAGCTACCAAACTCAAAAATAAAAGACAAAACCCCACGGTTACCTATCAATATCGAGTTGCGGGATTGTCGGTGGAATTGCAGCGGAGTGGTACTAGTCAAGTAAGGGCCATGGTGGTGGTGGCACTTGCTGCAACGGCGACGATGGGATTTTAGTGGTCGCAATTCTTGTAATCTGGGAGCTTCAGTTTATCGGTGGCGTGGGTTTGGGATTTTTTATGTGTAGAAGAAGAGCACGATATTAGGGGAATAATTTTTGGTCTGTGGTGGTGGTGGAGCTGTCACTTGGGGTGGTTGGGATATAAATGATAAGGTTTAATAAAGGCCTTATTATAGAAGAACTTGAAGTCAATATTGTGGAGGAGACTAATAAATGCCCTATTATAGAGAAAAATCTTGAAGTCAAGATGGTAGAGACCATTAAGGAAGAAATTGAAGAGAAAAGTTTCAAGGATATCAATGAAATCAAATCATATGATTGTCAATCTCAAGATTCTTTTATTTTGGTGCTAAGTGATATACCAAAGTTTATTGACTTTATTGGGGTTAATAGATTTGATTTCATTGCCAGTTCTTATTTGGTACATCTTTACAATTGCATGAAGACTAAGAAAAAGAAATTCAAGTTGATTTGTTTAGTCCATTGAAGAGTTGCAAGTATGGAAAAAAGGTCAAGGGGCTCAAGTATTCCAAATATTTGTTTGCTTGGCATGGAAGATTTCAGAACTCGACTGTCAACTCAAGGACAAGTTTTTTTTTTTAAGTGGAGGGGTCTGGAGTAGGATAAAATTTACAATTTAATTTTTGCAATTTATTAATTTTCATATTTTTATGTAATTTTCTTTATTTTAGGTTTAGGGTTATTACTTCCTTGTTTTTAGGTATTTTTAATGTTGTTTCGTCAAATTAGGGTTTTGTAGGTTTTCCTAGCCACCCTAAATTTCCTAGCTACTTTAGGTTTTATGGCCACCCTAGGTTTTATTTTTACTATTTAAACGCATTGTAAACTCCAAAGACAATTCAAATTATTATTAATAAAAATTCAAACGTTGTCTATTTTTTCTCTTTAGTGGATTCTAGATCTATCACCTTATGGATTCAAGGAATCCCTCTTGGATTCGAGATTCACTATCAGAAATTAACAATTTAGTTTTTGTTCCATTAAAGAGAGTATTGTGTATGCTTTCTTCAGATTTCCGTGACATCAAAAAGTGAAGTCCATCAAACATGGTGCATTTCAGATAGTGAAAGATTTTGAGGACAACAACATAATAAGAGTACCACGATGCGACCATGAGTTGACTGAACAAAATGTATAGGTGATGTTTGGGCTATTGACATAAAGATGAATCAAACTCCTAACCAGTTGTCTTTTGAGAGTTACATCAAAAAGAGGATTTCTATCATTAATAGTAAGGTGACTATTATTTTAGATGCATGTGTCGATTATCTTGCTATCAATGAAGTAGCTTGAGAGATGAGGTCAGTGGTATACTTAACACGAGTAGGGTAGTAACCATCTGATGAGAATGAGGCTTCATGACCAATGAAGTAATTTAGAGGACCTAGATCGTTCATCTCAAATGGTTGACTAAGGAACTGCTTAAAATCTTGGATGCCTTGCACATCACTACCTATAATAACCATATCATCAACATAAAACAAGAGAATAGTGATACCATGATTTGAGCGGTGAATGAACAAAGCTTAATCATAGGAGTTAGTTGAAAACCTAAGAGATGGTTAAGTTGAACTTTGAAAACCAAGCATGTGAGGCTTACTTGTGGCCATCGAGTGCTCATCGTAACACTTTGTGAGAGAAGCTCAAAGAAGAAGTGATAACGCCTTAAAATGTATGCTTGTTATATATTTATGTGGGTGTTATCTTCTAATTACTATGCTTAATTTGTATAATTAAGCCATGATTTGTATTAGTCCCTATTATTTATCTTTACATAATTTCTTGAATAAGATGCTATTCATTGTGTGTAATTTTTTACTTTCAGGAAATTATGTGAGAAAGATGAGTTTACAGGAATTTGTGAGAAAATGGAGGCCAAACTAGAATTAAAGTGGAGCTAAGGGACCATGCTTAAATGTCTAAGGAGGTGCAGCTGGAGTGCTTGGATTGTCTAGCATGATTGGAAGCTTCAAGTAAGGAAAGAAATCAAAGAGGCAGAATTTGAAAAGGAAAAATCTGATTTGAGCACTGATCAGTATTTTGGGTGTATCTTTCTCCTCAAAAATCCAATTGACACAAGGCCAGATGGGTTGGAACTGTGACTTAAATATCTACAATTTTCCAGTTTTGAGATTTTTAAAATTCTCAATTTTTAAAGGCTGAAATTAACTCACAAGTTACTGCTGTAAACCTGGACGGAAATTAATATAGTAAAAGTTTTATTTTTCTTTGGACACTTAGACATTAGGGTTTTGAGGGGAGGCTGTGAGAACGAATTTTGGGCAGAGAAAACCTTGTATTTTCCTTTCTCTAATGGCAGCCTAAACTCTTTGCTAGGGTTAGGGGTTATGTTTCTTCTATATGGTATGAATATTCAATGTGATTCTTTCTAGGATTTTATCAACGACATATTTGATTGGTCAATTAGATTTCTTTTGATGTATTAGTTCTTTCATGCTTTCAATAAGTTCAATCATGTTTTTCTTATTGTTTAGATGAATTTCTAATTGTTTCAAATAGAAATCAGGTTTTAAAGCGAATGGGTTTTTCTGAAAACTTTTCTAACCGCATTATTAATCAAGGTTATCATGCGTTCTTAAATTGTTTCAGTTCAACCGAATCATAAGTTTTTAATTGTATAAGAACAATCAATTATGAAATATATAATTTCTTAGATCACAAAGAATTTCATATCCTCTTCTGATCTTCTTAACTCCAAGCTTGGCTGCAACCCTTCATTTGCATGGCGAAGTATTCACGGCAGCATTGAAGTCATTAAAAAGGGTACTAGATGGCGTGTTGGGAATGGAAAAATGATCCACGTTTGGGAAGATAGGTGGATGCCCACTCCATCCACTTACAAAGTCATTTCCCCATTGCCGCACAACTTTGATGACTTTCCCATGGTTTCTGCTCTCATTGATCCTGACACTAAGTGCTGGAATGCTGACTTGGTGAGAAGAACCTTTCTCCCTTTTGAGGCTAGCACTATCCTTAATATGCCACTCAACTTCTCTCTCCCTGATGATAAGATGATCTGGATTGGCAACAAAAAGGGTATGTTCACTGTTAAAAGTGCCTATTACATTGCACTTTCAATAGCTGAACCATCCCTTAGTGGTGAAAGTTCTTCTGGTAATTCGTGCTCCCCCCTTTGGAGAAAAATGTGGCACCTTAATATTCTAGCCAAGGTTAGGATTTTCGCTTGGAGATGCTGTATGAATGCTTTGCCTACGATGCAAAACCTCAGAATCCGGGGAGTGAATACAGATGGCTACTGCCCTATATGTGATCAATGTCTTGAATGTACTAGTCATGCCCTCTTTCGCTGTGACATTCCACGATCTGTCTGGGGTTACTGGAAAAATTGCCCCATTGACCTTGTAAATAGCTCTTGGGATTTCTCGAGCCTTGCTCTTCAGATTTTGTCCAAAGGCTCCACACATGACCTTGAATCTTTCCTGATCACTGCCTGGCTACTCTGGCTTAATCGTAACCAATAGTACATGACTCATACTCCTCGCTACCTCATCAAATTTGGGGCTCTACCATCAGACTTGCTGCGGACTATAAAGGTGCAATCTCGTCTACTATCCCTCCTAAATCCCAAGCCTCCTCTTGGACCCCTCCCCCACCGGGCTACTACAAAATTAACGTGGATGGGGCCTCCTCTGAGGATGGTAGGCCCTCAAACATTGGAGTTATTATCCATGACTCCAATGGTCGGGTTATGGCTGCCATGTGCAAACTACTGCAGGCTTGTTACCCCATTGAAGCTGTTGAAGCCATTGCAATCGAGAATGGCATCCTTCTCGCTCAAGAAATCCAAGTTTCCAAGATCATTATTGAATTGGATGCCCTAAACATTGTCCAGTCCATCAACTCTAAGCAGCTTGGTGGGGAGTTTGGCCACATTCTCCATGGTATCCTTCTCTCTCTTGACCATTTTTGCTGCTGGAAACTGCAGCACCTGAAAAGGGATTGTAACAGGGACGCCCACAACCTTGCTGCCTTTGCAAGGTCCTCTGGTACCTCACAAGTTTGGATTGGAATGCCCCCTCCCCTGCTCCAGCATCTGCGCTATTACAACCCTCCTTAATTTTGTTTTGCTGGTTTTGCATGTACTTCCCTTGTTGTAAATCCTTTCTCTTATGAAATGAAATCAACATTTCCTCTTCAAAAAAAAAAAAACAAAGAATTTCATATCAATATAGGGAAACATCCCGATGCCCTGGTATTTACATTATTGATTTAAATCAATTTTTATTATTATTCTTGTTAACAATCACCAAGCAAAAATATTTTTCTTCTTTACCCAAATTTTTGTTTAATTATATTGTCTTTGAATCTATCCTGCTCCTTGTGGTTCTACCTCAGTACTCCGAGAATTATATTGCTACAATCTCCTACACTTGGGAGTGAGCAAGCAAGAAGAGAGTTTGGGAGGGAGTTACATGTAGAAATCCTCTATGTGATTGTCATTAAGAAAAGCGTTCTTGACATCCATCTAAAAGAGAGGCCGTTTGTGAGAGGCATAAACATCAATAAGTGTTTTGGGTTAACTTTTTTTATTTGATATAAAATTTAATAAAAATATAAATTTAAGAATAAAATCATGTATTAAATGTGTAAATCTATATTATTTAATATATACAACAATCTATTAGTGATGATCACATGTCATATTCACAGGCCTCAAGAAACCTTGATCAGACCTGTTCACTCAATCCAAACATCCGATGAAGCCTGAATTTCGCCATATCCCTTAATTTAACTCACCCTTCCAAACTCATTTGGAACATTTTTTTGGAAACCATTGAATTTTGGACCCAAGCCCTTGTACCAACTTCCTAAGAAAATATTCAACTACTCCATTCTCCCAAAACCATCAATGGATTCCCCCAATATTTCACCCAAATAAACACTTTCCCATAATGTGGGCACAAGCACCCAATTTGCAAGTTCAACTCCCTTTTGTTGTGCACGATTGACGTGCTCTTGGGAATATGTCTTAGCCGAGTGGATTGAAGACGGATGGTTCATGGGAGTCCCCACCTAGATTAGGTCTAGGAAGTAAGTATTTGCCCCTTACAGAGGGCCTAATCTATCTAGAGTCTATGTTCGGAGTTAAGGTACAAAGATAGGAAGGTGTTAGGCTATTAACTTGCCCGATCCTTGGGTCGA
Source organism: Quercus suber (assembly GCF_002906115.3). Taxonomy (NCBI): domain Eukaryota; kingdom Viridiplantae; phylum Streptophyta; class Magnoliopsida; order Fagales; family Fagaceae; genus Quercus; species Quercus suber. The sequence goes on from NW_027069510.1 coordinate 1,358,684, forward strand.
CCTCCATTCATTGTGTTCCATTTCTTAATTCTATTAAAGGGTCTTCTAATAGGCTATCACACACACACAAATCTTACCCTAGCATACATCCTAACATTCATCTAATCATGACATGGCATACACAACATTACATGTAACCTCATCGCATCAAATAACATCCAAACATGGATCCTAACATATATCTAGACATGGAATCCATTCATCTAACTCACATGCACCTAACATTCATCTAAGCATACGTGGCACTAAGGTAACAAGCCTATCATCACATAATTACAAGGGAAACAACATCAACACAAGTTAATAAAATTGCATCACATCTTATCACATGTTCATCACATTCATTAAGTTCATTTCATACAAACATGCATGTCCATACGGTGATGAATGCACTTACCCTTACTTAACTCATTGCATCATAGCACCATAGCAATTATGCATCAAATGCATGAACATGTTCTATGCATGTTCATATGTTCATGAAACATATTAAATCCCAATCATGTAATTGATCTAATCAAAGTGATAAAACATGTTATCTACTGACTATTGACCTAAGAAATTTCAAAACCTAGCTGAAATTAATGTTTTCATTAGAACCTAGTGAAATGATCTCTGAATCACTTTGGTCACATATGGAAGGAAATATGGGATAATTACACTTTACCCACCTGTGGTTTGCCTCTAATTCTATATGCCTACCCGTGGTTTCAATTTTGACACTTTGCCTACCTGTGATTCTCACCATGAGTGTGCCGTAACCCACCTCTCCACTTTCCATTACTCTAACACAAAATAAGTAAAAAACAAACCCCAAAACTAATCAAAACACCCTCCCTCAAATCTTGAACATGAAGAACATAAAGAACATACCAAAAATCTGAAAAATTATAGGAAGTTGAACCCAAAATAAAACATCTAAATCATCCAAAATAACCAACAAAGCTATAAACTTCACAATCAAAGCCACCTTGTGCGTCGAATCACAACTAGCACACCCCAATAACTATTTGGTTTGTTTCCCGTGGCCGTGAGTGACTCCAAATCCAATCAATCATTCATCACCTTCACCGGCCACTCCCTGAACTTCTTCCCGATCCAAACCCAAGAACAGATCTCCATCCAATTCCCGCAACCAAACATGTCATCTTCTTCATCCGGATTTAGCGACAACTAAACTGCACCCTTCTTCGAGTTCCTGGGAGCGGCGTGGGTCAATTGCTTGGAGTTCGGTGTGGGTCTCTGATCGGCGTGGGTCTGATCAGTCCACCCAAAACACCTAGACTCCGAATCAAAACTTGACAGAGACACCAAATCCCGATGCCACCACTCGATTTCACTACTTATCATCGACCAATCAATTCTGTTCTTCGTGGGTCTGAGTTTGTAAAATTTTTGCTTTGTGGGTCTGAGTTTGTGAAATTTTTTCGTTCATCGTGGGTCTGGGTTTGTGAAATTTTTTCTTGGTGGTTCAGCAGTTGTGGGTTAGAGTTTGTGACTTGTTTGTGATTTGATTTTGGGTTTGTGATTTGATTGTGGTTTGATTTTGGGTTTGTGACTTGTTTGTGGTTTTGGTGGTTGGGGTTTGAGGTTGTGGGTGGTGGTGGCTATGGCAGTGGGTTGTGGTGGCTGGTGGCAGGGGCATAGAGTTTGAAACTTTGTAACTGATATTCTTAAACTGAAATATGTGGTGACATGAGGTGAAGTTTTGTTTGGCTGCAAAGAAAATTGAGGGACAAGTTTTTGAATTTCTGCATTTTGTACTGTGAAATATTTGATAGAAATTAATTTTCTTCGAATTAAAGATTTTTCTTAATTACTAGAGAACTTAGTTGGAGTTATTTTCTGTTGAAACAAATGGAACTAACGAAGCGAAAATCTCAACTCAAGTGCTCAACTCAGTGAAAAGCTTGGATTTCTCTTTCTTTTTGTTGTTGTTGTTGTTGAAGTTTTCGTTTGCCTTCTAATCAATCAAAACAGAGCTTAAAGCATAAGAATCTAAATGATTATTTTCCTTATATTTTTGTTATGGTGGTATAATAATGGTGGTAATTAAAATTGGAGGGTGCTCTTTTTTGGTAACAGAGAATGTTTTTTTTTTTTTGATAAGTGGTAACAGAGAATGATTTGAATTCACATCCATATGAGGCGGAGATTACAGCCTTGTTGGACAATTCGGGACTTGAATTTAGCTTCATAAAAATGTTCTTAAGCAATCAAAAACCCTAACTTTTTGATCTGTTTTGTGTTTTGATTTTGAAAGAAAACGTGTTAGAGTAATGGCAGACAGGGAGGTGGGTTATGAAGCAGTAATGGATTGAACTAATGTGCATGAAATATATACGATAAATTACTCACATATCTACATATTTAGCTTTACTTTTATGTTATTTTGTGACTGATTATATAATATCTTTGTGTTGCAAATAACAAGGGCTTTACATGCAAAGTGGGGCTAGGCCAATTGAATCAAGCCAATTTACATCCATCCAGGCATGAATATTAAATTTAAGTCCAATTGGAGTAAGGAATCAAAGGAAATTTGCACCAAATTCAAGTCCAATTCGGATTAGGATTCTAGCTTGCACATCAGTTAGTATTTTTGGCATAACTTTCGGCTCAGATGTCCAATCGAGATGATTCAAGTTGGGCTGGAAAGTTAACTTAAAGGGCTACAACTTTGTGGTTTACCAGAAGCCCTAATTCTGACGTTAAGTGGGCCTAAATAGTCAGTTAAGTAAAGCCTAAAAGTCTGGGATTTTCTCCAAACGGGAATTCAACTTGTAATAGGATTCATTGACCTATTTAAAGGCTTTTTAGGGCAAAATTCAGGGGGGACTGAGGCTAGTGCTAGGGTTGAGATGCAAAACAGAAAATTGGAGCAAGAGGCAGTGCCGCATGTGGCTTCTCTGTAACTTTTCTCCATGATAGCATTGTGACTATTTCTTTCTCTATTTTATTTGTCTAAGTTTAATGTTTAGTATTTTATTCTTTTGTTTTATTTCAATTACCATGAGTAGCTAAATTTATAATTAGGGTTGAGGATGAAACCTTGTTAAGGATTACTAGTAATATTTATGTGATTTGATTTTTCCCACAATAGTTGTTCTTTAATGATTTAAATTGTTCTTGCTTCATATCAATTGACTAAGATGAGATTCTAGATATGAGTTCAATCATGTTTTTCTCATGATTTAGGATTTGTCTTAATTAATTGAATGCTTGGTTTATTAATTCTTGATTATAAAATTGGATATTGTTTGTGATTTGTCTGTCAATGGATACAAGTTATGATTTGATTTTTAGAATTGGATATATCTTGTGATTTGTTTGGCTACAGATACAATTGATGATTTAGTTTTATACTTAAGAAGCGAAGAAGAACATGCTTTTGATTTTTAAAATAAGGATTTTAATGAGGATATTTTCCATGATAGCAAGATTGATTTCTAGATTATCATGTAGTGAGTTTGGAAAAATTAATGATTATAAATATATGCTGGTATGACTTACAAGGCGGATTCCAAAACCTTAATTCTTCCCTTGATTGTTTACATCTTTTTATTGTTTTATATCTCTTGCTTAGTTTAACTATTTGCTTAATTTTATTATTTGCTTAGTTTATTTAATTTCAAAACAACCAATTTTTATTAAACTAGATTAGGATTAATTTGGTTAAGATTTAATTAATTTTCCTACATTCATTCAAGTCCCTGTGGGTTCGACCTCGTTCTTGTCAAACTATACTTCGGTACGGTTCGTACACTTGCGAGTACTTTAAAATTTCACAACATGAACCTCGGGTGGGTAAAGTGTCAAAATTGAAATCACGGGTAGGCACATAGAATTAAAGGCAAATCACAGGTGGGTAAAGTGTAATTATCCCTGGAAATATTGTGTGATCTTGTTATAGGACATTAAAGCTAGTAGCAAGGTGATGTAATTTTTTTTTTCCCATTTTTTTGAAGGAGAAAGAAATGAATGGTAAAGATGTCCTACTAGGCGTGCCAAAATTTGTAAATTAAAAATTTTAAGCTTCAAAATCAAACAAATAAAGCAATATCACAAATGTATTTTTGTATTGATGAATGAGTAAGTATAATTCTCTGATATTAAATTATATTTCAATAGAATAATCTTTTGATTTGATCTCCTTGAAAATATTTGATTCAAATACAAATTAGTGAACTTCTATGAATTTTGCTTCAATTTGATCGGGAAAATGGATTGAAAACTCTTTGCAATGAATTTTCAGCTATGTACTTGTTAGAAATTCTTCATTTTTTGTGTTTTTCGAAATTTCTTTGGATATTTTCAAGGCTTGAATTCATAGAGTTTTACTAATTTGTAGTCTCTTGAAGTTTATGGAGGCTTTTAAGTTTGATTCTAGTGAACTTTGAGATCTAGGAGGATGATTTGAATAATTTCTCTTTAAATTTTCTTCATATTCAAAGATTAAAGCTCTTGGAGGTTTTGGAGCTTGATTCATGTAGAAGTTCGAAACTTCTGAGCGTGTGTGTTCTCCTACAAGATTGAGGAGATCCTCTGTTTATAGGAATCTTAAGGAGGTTTAATGACACATGATTGACTTTGATTGGTGACATGTGCTATAATTTAAATGGAGGAATTTTTAAGTCTTATTCTCCAAGGGATACATGGCATCATTTGATTAGCCAAATATCTTAATTTAAAATAACACTTGCAGCATTTAAATAGATTGCTTATGTCACTTTAAATTAAATATTAACACATGTCAATGTGTGATTAGTTTTTGCATATTCTTTGCAATTTATATTCAATGATACTTGGGAAATTTCTATTGGTCTTCGGATTATAAAAGTGGGACTCACTAAGTAGCACATGGTAGTAGGGCCAGCTACAGACATTTTGGGGCCTAACTCCTAAGGCGACAATTAAAATTGGGTCTTTTTTTTATTTTTTTATTTATGCATTAATTAAATTAATATTTATTTAATATTTTTATATTATAATATATTTCATTTAAAATATATTTTTCTTGCCTTTTGAGATGCAAACTAACTACTTACATTTTTGTATACAAGTTCTTCTAATATATCTTTTTCAATAATATAGCAAATTTGCTTAATTTTTCTTGGGACTTTGTTGATCTTAGATATGATAATATAACTATTTTGAAGTTCATAATCAAGATTTTTGTATTGCAAAATTGAACATCATTATGGTTATTTTCATTGTTATCTTGCAATTGTATCATTTCATTATCTTCATACTCTTTTTGGTGAATTTCTTGTTTATTTGTGATATTTTCATCTAAATTTGTGCTGTATTTTGTTTATTACTTATAACAAATTTATTCATTGATCATTTTGAGCCTCAATTAATTTTTTTTTTTTTTTTTTTTAAGTTTTAATATCCAGATGCATTTTTGCTAGTGGACATTTCTAATAAAAAAAATTTACAAATAAAAGAAACACTATCAATAATATATTTATATAACTTGAATAAAAAGTAATTTCCAAACGTAAAGCAATAGAACTTGATATATAAAAGTACTATTGCAGCTTCATCGAACAATAAGTATCTAGCAATCTCAACCTGCATAAATAAAGACATATTCATGATATTATTCAATGAATTAAAATTAATAAAAAATAATATATATTTATTGTAAATATCCATTTTGTTACTATAATGTGTACAAGAAAAAAAAATTGTGCTACAATGTGTGGTATTCTTCACTCACACATATATAATGTTTTATTTTGTTTTTTCTTTAGTATTATTATTTCATTTTGTTGTTTGCTTTTACGATTGAATTTTTTTTTGCATTAGTCTTAGTGTAGTCCATGAGTACTAATACACAACAAAATGCAAGATTTGGTAAAAGTGTAAAACACATCCTTTAACAAAAAATATTAATAAAATGCAAGATTATAATAAATAAATTAAAAAAAAAAAAACAAAACAAAACAAAACAAAACGCCATGGCCCAAAAATAGGAGAAATTAAAAGGTCTACATAGTGGACAAGTGATATGGTCCACTATTCCATTAAAAGATTCACACCTGTTTAAAATTGCTGAGTTAGAAATTTTTTTAAACATAAATTGATTACTAACTCAGCAATTTTAAATAAGTGGGAGTCTTCTAGTGGAATGGTAGGCAAGTGATATGGTCCATCAGAGAACTGTATAATTTCTCCAAAAATAGAACCTAGCCCACAGCCACAAGTCTTTGAGTTTTAAAAGCAATTAATATCATTAGTCATCACTTAGCAACCACAATAACCTACAAGTTCCACACACTGACCCACGAGATTTATAATATTTGAAACAAAAAACCCCACACATTAGAGGGAGATACCTTAGCCATGAGTGTGAGCAGTAAATGATAGTGGAGCCGCCAACAAAAGAGATTTAACTTTTTAGAGTAGTGACCATTGACTAGTGAAGAGGAAGAATGAGAAGCAAAAATTGCAAAGGCAGAGTTGAGAGAGGCAAAGAGCAAGACCCAGAGAGAGAGAGAGAAACGGCATGGGTAAAATTTTGGGATTTGGGATTTTTTGTGTGTGTTTATTTGGAACAATTAATTTTGTTTAGACCAAAGATTTTTGGTCAAAATGATGGTGCATAATTTTTTTTTTTTTTTGCTAACACCTCTTTTTTTCCAAAATTTTGGGGCCCCTTTCCACTTGAAGGCCTTAGGCAATGGTCTAACTAGCATAGTGGAAGGGCCGGAAAAGTGTAATTTTTGCATGGGATGTGAGTGTTAGAGATGTGGTCTTTGAATGTGACTCACGAATTGTTGTTGATGCTGTAAATGATCTTTGTGAGCCACCTACTGCTATTGGTAATATTATAGATGGCATTCGACAAAAGTTGCAGGACTTCTGTAGGACCAAAGTTTCTCATATTTGTCAATAGGGTAATTGCACTGCTCATATTTTAGCTTGGTATGCTTCTCATATCGTTGATTTTAAAACTTGGATAGAGGTAATTCCTTGATGATGCCGAAAAATCAATAGTAAGCCACATGGTCCTCGTACGCTCAAAACAATCCCTGCATAACACAAAGAGAAAACCCTAGGAGAGTACCGGCATGGTACTGGTTGAAGACCCTCTGAAGCTTAAATCAGAAAACATTTCTACAACTCTAGAGTGCCAGAGCTGGAGTGAATTATGTGTACCTGTTTTCTGAGGATCTTTGGGCTTTTATAGTAGTGTAGAGCCAAACTCCTAAGACTTGCGTAACAAGTCTTTTCCTTAAGAGGGAAAATCTCCATTGATGCGCGTATATTCTAGAATCCTCCTAATGTTGGAATTTTATTCATATTGGGACTCTGTAGACTAGGGTTTATCGTGAGATGCAAGTTGTTTCAATTTAGGGTTTCTTGGAGACCACATAATGACCAGTTAAGCACCACGTGGCCCTTTGATCCATCCACCCTATGTTCGTTCACATAGGATCCGTTCAATATGAGCAAATCTGCCTAGCACCATCAAGTCCCTATAAATAGATCCGTCACCTCTAATTTTCACCCTCTTCATTCCTTATATGATTGAGTTTGTTGTGGCTCAAGATGTATTGTTTTTATCTTCTTCTTAATAAAAGTTATGGTCTTCTTATTAAAAAAAAAAAAAATGATTGTGTTAAGGCTAGGATTTTGCATGGATATGACGTTGGTTCATTATTTATTTATTTTTATAGTTTTTTGTTTTGTTTTGTTGTTATTATTATTATTATTTTTTTATGAGAATATTTTTTTGTTTGTTTGTTTCATTGTTGTGTCGTTGAATGTTTTAAATCTTTAAATTGTACGCGGTAACTTTATAAAAAAGAAAAATGGTATGTGGACCGTGGTAGCCTAATTATATTGGCTATTAAACATTAGGAGACTAGTTTTAGGACAAGGCAATGAGGGTGTTCGGGATGTTATTTTTGAGAGCGACTCCAAAATTGTTTGTGATGTAGTAATTGGATGTAGTGAACCACTATCAACAATAAGCACTATAATTGAGGGGATTAGACTAAAATTGCAAGACTTCCGGAGGGCAAGGGTATCACATGTTCTTCGATAGGGAATCGCTCTGCTCATTTATTGGCACAATATGCTAGGCATGTTGTTGGTTATGTAACTTGGATAGAAGAAACTCCTTATATGGTTGAGTCTATTGTGACTCATGATATAATGTTGTTATCTTTGTTTTAATAAAAGTTACTGTCTTCTTATCCAAATATATATATATATATATACACACACACACATATAGCTCTTAAACTAATACTGACGGTGGTAGACTAAAAGCATTGTCTTTTAATTTCACCATTTGTGAGATTTTTCTTAGGGAAAAATTTGGCTACAAACTTAGTTACAGTCTAAGATTAAAACTTCTATTAAGATAATTAACATTATTACATATTTTGAAAATCTAATTGTTAGATTATATGTTTTTTATGTTTTTAATACATGGGTTAAATCTTGTGTCAATCGGATGTTATTTATTATATGATCCATAAACTTATTTTTTATGCATAATTTTATACTACAAAAACCTACAAATTAAACAATTGATTGATGACATAGTTGTTAATTTCTAATTTTCTAAAAAATTTATTCTTTTTTTATATTTTGTCTTTTATATTGTATTTAGAATTAAAGTAATGAATGTTTTGTTAGAATATACCTAAACTCATGAGACGTATACTTTCATTTTTGGTTCAATGTATTTTATCAATTTAATAAAATTGATAGTTAGTCTTCATAATTTTTCATTATAGTAAAATTAAATAACAATTCTATTTAAATCTCTAGATTTGGAGGGATGAACACCTATAGCAAACTACCCTGACAGAGTGACACTCATTATTGGCAGACCCAAATTAAATAATTTTCTTAATCATAGTACTCACATCATCTCAATGCAAAAAAGATTTCCAGAATCCCATTTTAATTCTCATTGCAAGATCAAAACCTTACGTAACTGTAGTTCTAGGAGCAAATTAAATGCATTTTACCCCTCTCAAATGAATAATAAGTCCAACCATTTTTTGCAAGTTGACTAATTTGTACTAGTTCTCGTTTGGATCTACCACTGATATTATTATTTTTTTTAATCTATCACTAACAATTTGTCATATCAACAAGTGTCAAATTTTGTGTCTATAGAGTGTATAGACTTTATCCTCATTTATTGTGCTCTTGAAACACTAAATAATTACTCCAAAACTTTTTTATAGTACAAAGTTTGATTATAAATTTAGTTGTAGCATAAAACTATAATTTCATTTAATATTTTTTTATTGGATGTGAATTTTAACAGATCTATCATTAAATTACATTTTCTTCTTATATCCTTTAAGTCAACAAAATTTCCAAAAGATCCAAGATTAATAACTTTATCATCAAGTTTTTGTAATTTAAAATTATTTATAAGAAATAAGCTTATGGATGGAATAGTAAATAATATCATATTAATACAAAATTTAACATGTGCATTAAAAATATAAAGAACATGTAATCCAACAGTTAGATTTTAAAAATATGTAGCCATGTTAATTTTTGTAGAGAGAATTATATAATCTTAGGGTCCGTTTGGATACAACTTATTTTGCTGAAAACTGAAAACTGAAAATGTTGTTGCAAAATAATTTTTAAATGTGTGAATAGTGCCGTGAGACCCATTTTTAATGAAAAATTGCTGAAAAGTGAAATTTATGAGTCCCGTGAACAATGCACTGGACCCATTGATGTGGCTAAAAATGAGTTGAAAAGTCACGGCTACTATTTATAAACAGTGCATGAATAGTAGCCGCACCTTCAGTTTTGCTAAGCTAAACGCATGCTAAAAAAAAAGAGTTAAAATGCGCAAAACGTGAAACATGAAAGTGGATCCAAACCCACAATTAGACTACAACCAAGTTTGTAGTTAAACTTTATTATTATCTATATATATATATATATATATAATCGAAACCTTTAAAACTCTCATAATTTTCCACTTCAGTATAACATTTAAATAAAATTATTTAAGTTTAGTCCAAACTTAACAAGGAGTGAAACTCTATCTCTCTAAGAAGTCTAACTTAAACTCAAACTTATTATTATCATATTTTTTACCACATCATTATAATTTTTTTAAAAAAATAATTTTATATTGAAGTCAGTCTCTCTTCTTTTCTTTCTTTTTTTTTTTTTTTCTTTTTTTCACTACTTCACTAACGTGATATTTTATGATATGGTGCAAACTATTCGGACTTATCAACTTACGTAGTCCTCTAAAATCAGAAGATATGATCTAATTGTATTAGATTTGTCAAATGATTATGAGTTTAGTGTTTACCCAATAACTCCGAAGGTGGTGTCCTGTTCTCACAAAGATACTTGAAAATAGAGTCTGAAAGGGAGTGGACTTCTTTACAAAATCCAATATAAAAGTGGGGGGAGAGAGAGTAGAGTATGGAGTATCATCAGCAAAACAAGCCGATTATGATGTTTAATTATAATCAACAAAACGACAAGTTGAGTCTCATGATTCCTGGTATCACAAACCAAGTCATGATTTCCATTTAATAATATAGTAGGTTGTTTTGTATCACTACAAGCCTTGAACGTACCAAGAAACAACACAAGTCCATATTCATCACCACCAAGTGTGGTTATTGATCATCCTGAACCTGATCTTGACAATGAAGAGCAAGAGGAAGAACCTAACCAACAATCTGAAGAGGTGGATGAAGAGCAAGAGGAAGAACCTAACCAACAATATGAAGAAGAGGTGGATGAACTGTATTTAGTGAGAATACTCAATAGCTAAACTCCAAATTTAATAAGGAGGGAAACTCTATCTCTCTAACAATTCCAACTTAAACTCAAAGTCAAATATTGATAATCATGAACATTATAAAAGCTGTGCAAACCCCAATATATATATATATATATATTTTAAAATCGAGTAGAGGTATAAACTCTTCTTCTGTTATTTTCTTTTTTCATCATTTAAAGTTTAGACCCGTTATAAGTTTTAAAATTTAAAACTTATTGTTTTATGGGTTCGTGTAATTTTTTCTTTTTCTTATATTTCTCTTTTGAATAGTCATATTTTTTGAATTGTTTCAATAACTTATTTTTTAATTATATATCTTTTTTTTGGAGTTTTAAAAGTTTTAACATTTGAATTTATGTTAGTTTTTACAATATTTGAACATATTTAGCAGATTTTAATATTTTTTAAGGTAATCAATTTTTCTTTTATATTTCTCTATTCTGTAATCGTATACATTTTGTTTTGTTTAAAAAAATTATAGGAAGTAAATCTTATGATTCTTTAATATTTTTTGGCCTTTCAAAAGTTTTAACATCTAAATTATTCTTTTAATAGTAACACATCTTTTTCTTATATTTCTCTGTTATATAGTCACACACACACACACACACACACACACACACACACACACACACACACACACACACATATATATATATTATCTATAATATGCAGGCTCTGGATCTTTTGATTCCTTTCAATAGTTATAGCCATGGATTATTCTTTTAAATGTAACTCATCTTTCTCTTATATTTCTCTATTGTTTAGTTATATATATATATATATATTTTTTGTTTTGTTTCAATAATTTATAAACAGTGAATCATCTGATTCTTTAATATTTTTTGGTCTTTCAGAAGTTTTAATCTCTGAATTCTTGAGTTATGTTTTTGTAAGCTATTGCACGTCCAAGCAATGATTTCTTCATCAAATTGTAACACAAATTGAAGTCATATAAAAACAAATCATGCAATGGTGTAATTTCTTAATCAACTTAAGATTTTATAAAATTATTTTAGTCTACTTCACAAATACGTAGGTGCACGGATTAGCGACTAGTTATTATTATTATTATTATTAATAACAAGAAATGTTATATTCGCAACAAATGCTAAGTGATAAGTTGTTACGAGTTGTTAATAGTGAGCAAAAAAGTAATTTCAATAATAATTTTTTTTGGAAAACAATAGTAAGTTTAATTTAAAACAAATAATATCTTACCATTATGATTTAGTACGAAAATATAGTAGAAGCGGCCCTTCACATAAATAATTAGTCCCAAACCAATTGTATGCCCAAATCCAAAAGCTGACTTGGCAATAGTTGATCGCTCCAGAACTTTACTAACTCTAAAGTCTAAACCAAAACGCAACAAAAGCCAGTGCCAACGAGGTATGTTTCTATTCTTACTCTACCCATTAAAACATCTGAGAAATGAGAATCACAGTCTCAATTGAATTGAATTCCTAAAGAAAAACAAGACGAAACGAAAAGAATAGCTTGGTTTTGTGTTTGTGATTGTTTAGTAATGGCTAGCGAATCCATAGTGGTGTTCGCGCAATTCCAAAGCGCGGTTGACGAGGGTTTCTGGCACCGCTTGTCTTCTCTCAAACTCAACAAGCTCGGCATCGACGACTCTCCCATTCCCATCACTGGTTTTTACCACTTCTTCTTCTTCTTTTCTCTTTATTCTTCTTTTCTTTTGCTTCTCCTAATTAGGATTCAGGTTTTGATTACTATTTTTTTTTTTTGGTAATAGTTTAATTAACTTCTGTATTTGTGAAGGTTTTAATGTCTCATAGGAACATAATTTGATCATATGAATTACTAACTAGTAGAAATAGTAATTCAATATTGTTTCTTATTTGAATTCGTACCTTTGGTCATATGTGTTGGTGTCCCATTATTATGATGTTATAATTGGTGCATTAGGTCACTTGGGTCGTTAAAACTTTGTTTTTTCGGGGGGAATTTATGTTATTAGACTCATTTGTGTGAATGTAGAATCCCCAAGTATTGAATGGTGCCTTATGAACAAGAATTCAGATTTTTTTAGTGTGACTAACCTTCCTGTTTGTTCAAAAAATATGAATCTTATGTCTCATAAACATTTGCTTAATGTATTGTCTCAAATCATTATTAATGAGAAACAAAGTGAGCTCTAGTTAGTTAGGCTGGTAAAGTCTTTCATTGTCAAACTAGGGACCTGGGTTCGAATCCCGCTTACATAAAATAAAAAATAAAAACCCCCGTTGATTTGTTGGTGTAATGGTAGAGAGCAAGCATCTTGGAGTGGATGCCTTAGGTTTCAAATCGTATAGTATCTATCAAAAAAAGTATATATATTAATGAGAAACTAACCCTTATTTGTTTTATGATATTTTGTTGTAATCTGGGGTACAAACTGACCTTGTTTTGCAGGTTTTTATGCTCCATGCTCACATCCTCAAGTATCAAATCATTTAACTCTAATAGCTGAGTCTTTGCCTTCTGAATCGAATGAGCAATCTTCAACAGCTGCCACAAGTGGTGGCAACAGAAACAGGTGCCCTGTCCCAGGCATTCTTTACAACATGAATACAATAGAAAGTTTCCATGCCCTTGATAAGAAGAGTTTGATAAAGGCAGAAGCAAAAAAGGTGCTCCTTGAAATAGGTTTAGTTCCTTAATTTTATGTGCAGTCAGTTTGTACTGTGTAGCTCAATTTCTAAGATAAGTGCCAATTAGCAATTATGGATATAATTGTTGTGTAACTTGATTGAAAGTATAAGAATTCATTTTGACCAAATGTGTATGAAGATCTTACATAAAAAGTTTCCATCTTGTTGATATTTAGATTTGGGATGACATTCATACTGGAAAAGCTGTGGAGGATAGTGCTGTACTTTCAAGGTTCCTTCTTATCTCATTTGCAGACTTGAAAAAATGGACGTTTCACTACTGGTTTGCTTTTCCTGCTCTGGTGCTTGATCCTCCAGCAACCTTGGTTGATTTAAGGCGAGCTTCACAGTATTTTAGCTTAGAAGAGGTGCCGAGACTGATAATTTTCAGAAACTATTTTAAAATGAGAAGCTAACTATTTTAATTAAATTACGTTGTTCATGTTTGATTGTTTTTGTAACATGCAGGCAAAATCTGTTTCAGCGGCTTGTAATGAGTGGCGAAACTCAAGCTTAACAGCCGGTAGATATGCCTCCTCATTAATTTGAACCTCTTTTATTTATTTTTTTAAGGAAGATTACCTCTTATTTATGTTCCTTTTAATGTATGCTCAATTTGTCCGATGCAGATGTGCCCTTCTTTTTGGTCTGTATTGATCCAAATTCACTAGCTACAGTTAAGCATATAAAGGATTGGGAAACCTGCCAAAGTGATGTTAACAAGGTTTGTCTATATGACTCCTCAAGTTATTTGGAATGCTTAATGTGATTTTGCTACTAGAAATAGCTTTATGTGGGATTTTTAATTGGTGTGTTTTTCTTAAAGCTACTATATTTGCTATTGGCAGTTGCTGTTCGGTTTTTATGACCCATGTCATCTTCCAAATAATCCTGGTTGGCCTCTTCGAAACTTTCTTGCACTTATTTCTGTGAGATGGAATCTCAAGTCAGTTCGCTTCTTGTGCTATAGAGAGAATCGTGGTTTCGCAGATATGGGGTTGTCCCTTGTTGGTGAAGCCTTGATTACAGTTCCGCAAGGTAGAGCGGCAAAAACTGGGTAACAGCTCTTTTCTGATTGATAGTTACTCTCCCTCCTTCTGCAGTTTGAATTTGTTCTGTTTACCTGACCTTTATAACTTATTGTTAGTAATGGTTTAGGATGGAGGGATCATCAATGTTTACCAAACGCAGTGGGGTGGGAACAAAACAAAGGGAGGCAAGTCTCCAGGTGTATTAACCTTGCTAAATCCATGGATCCAACTAGGTATGGCTTCAGTAGTATCACTCTATTTTCGATAATGGTATTGTTCCAATTGTTACTAAGAATTTTGAGACATTCTATTTTCAGGTTGGCCATATCTGCAGCAGATTTGAACTTAAAACTAATGAGATGGCGTGCTTTGCCATCTCTGAATTTAAATGCCTTGTCATCTATGAAGTGTCTTCTACTAGGAGCAGGTACACTTGGATGTCAGGTTGCTCGCATGCTTATGGTAAGAACTAAAATAATTTATGATTACCGTATCTGATTCTATCTATCAGGTGATAAAAAATTATTCTTATTACAGGCTTGGGGTGTCCGGAAAATTACACTGGTTGACAATGGCCGGGTTGCTATGTCGAATCCATTGAGGCAGTCCCTATATACATTGGATGACTGCCTCAATGGTGGGGAATATAAAGCTACAGCAGCAGTCAAAAGTCTCGGTCGGATATTTCCAGCTGTGGTAACTGATTTTACCCTTTGATGGTTTCCTATAAAAGATGTTTATTTTTCAAGCCATGCATATGTTCCATATTTCATTTTACAGGATGCAGAAGGTGTTGTGATGGCTATACCAATGCCTGGGCATCCTGTGCCTAGCCAAGAAGAGGATAATGTGCTTGAAGATTGTAGGCGCCTGCATGATTTGGTTGATTCTCATGATGCTGTTTTCTTGTTGACTGACACAAGGGAAAGCCGGTGGCTACCAACACTTCTTTGTGCCAATACTAACAAGGTCTGCTCTTGGTGTAATCGTTGTTATATTTGGCATTGCATTCTCCAATAAGCTTGGTTCACATCTTGTTCAGGTTGATTTATTTGATCAACTGCAATAATAAGGTGTATTTATTTAGATATCAAATTCACTTGTTTGCAGATTACCATAACTGCAGCTCTAGGATTTGATAGCTTTTTGGTAATGCGCCATGGAGCTGGTCCTTTTAGCTCTAATGATGAAAGGCAGAGATTGGGCTGTTACTTCTGCAGTGATGTGGTTGCGCCAATTGATGTAATATTCTAGAAAACCTGAGATCTGATTTGTTTTTTATGTTTTATTTATAACAAGATCACCCATTAGTCCTGTGCTCTTTTTGCAGTCAACTGCCAACCGCACTTTAGACCAGCAATGCACAGTTACACGACCAGGACTTGCTCCTATTGCTTCGGCCCTCGCTGTTGAACTTCTGGTGGGCATCCTGCATCACCCTCAGGGGTAAAGCCATGTGAACAGATCTTGATTATTTGTTAATTTTATGAGTTTTGAAATGATTTTTAGTTGACCTGGCATTTGGGTGTTCAACTGCACACATACAGGATATTTGCTGATGGTGAGCTTGCAAACTCCAGTAATAGTGGAAGCAGTGAGCAGCCTCTTGGTGTTTTACCCCACCAAATTCGAGGTTCCCTCTCTCAATTTTCTCAGATGACACTTGTGGGTCACTCCTCAGACAGTTGCACAGCTTGTTCCAGCACAGTAAGTCTTGCTTGCTCATTTGATTACTTCTTCCTAGCACCACTTTTACATCTACTTCCTCCACTTTCATCCGTAACTTTAATCATCCTGTACATGGGAGGTTTCTCGTATGTTCTTCACCTTGGAGGAAAGAAGAAAAGTTCTTTCTTTTATAACTTAGTAGACATGTGAGATGAAAGAAATAAGAGAGAGGAATAGAGGGTAGGAAGTGGAAACTGATCCTTTCATAGTCCATATCAGTTTAATCAGTATCCAGGTACATCATTGTATTTATAGAGGCTTACTATCAATGGTTTTTAAGTTGGGTGAGATTAGCTCACGTGCTGAAGAGATTAACCCAAGTGCTGAATAAAGTAAACTACCTAGCAGATGCTTAACTGAGTCTAACTTGTTAACAGACTAACCATCAATAACAAACAAGTTGTTACAACCAGAAGTAGTTGCACAGACAGTTTCAAATGAAAAGCGGTTACATGAGCTGTTAAGCAGTTTGACTGGTATCCGTATTCCCCCTGCAAACGAAAGGGCACAGAAGGGACCATGAGTTCGTCTTCAACAATTTGAAACGCTCAGAACCGAGCTTATTAGTAAAGAGATTCGCAACTGGATTAGAGGTGGCGATGAATTTGAAAACTAGATCATTGCAAACCATACACTCTTGAGTGAAATGGAAGTCGACCTCAATATGTTTTGTTCAAGCATTAAATGTGGTGACGCAGGGCAATCGCCAAAACGTTCTCACACTAGATGCAAGGTGTAGTATGGAGAAAAATGCCTAAATTCTTGAAGAACCATGCAAAGCCAAGATAACTCCACAGCCGTATTAGCAAGGGAATGGTATTCAGCCTTGGTGGAGTGCCGATTGAATGGATCACCAACCCAGTTGGCATAAGCAAAGGATGGAAAGGTGGAGAAAGCCAAGTTTGAAGTGAATACCATGACAAAGAGTACCCTTGAGATACCGAAGGATTCTCATAGCAGTGATAAGAGGAAGACCAGTTGGAGCTTGCATAAATTGGAAAAATTGATTCACAGCAAAGTAGAGATCAGAAAGTGTAAACACTAGATACTACAATGTTCCCACAATGCTCTGATGGGGAGAAGGATCAGAAAGTAGAGTATCATCAAGAGTCTTGCAAGATATCAAACATATTATGACAATTCAAGGGGTTTGAATCGTACTTTTCTTGATGAATGAAAATACCCAAAGGAGAGGACTCAATTTGTAGACCCAGAAAATAGGTTAAGAGGTTTAAATCCTTAAGTTCGAAAATGGATCCCAACTGATGATTTAAACTTGTAATGAAGTATCATTGCCTGTAAGAATGATGTTCTCCACGTGGAGAAGAAAGAGAGTAATGATGTGATCATTTCGATGGATTAATAAAGATGAGTTAGCAGTAGAGGCATGTAAACCTCTTAAACCAAGCTCAAGGTGCTTGTTTGAGATCATATATGGACTTATGAGGTTTACACACATGATGGGGATTCTCAAGATCAATGAATCTATGACGCTGGACCTTGTAGATCTCTTCCTTTAGATAATCATGCATAAAGGCATTCTTAAAATCCAATCGACAAATAGACCATTGAAATTGGACAACAATGGATAAGATAATGCAAATGGTAGCAGGTTTGATAACTTTTTTTCTTTTTTCAGTTTTAGCTAGGTAAATAGGGGGAGGGGGGCTGGTGGGGTTTGAACCCCAGTGCCCAGGTACCACAAGAGGTACTGGAACCACTGGGGTATCCGTCGAAATCCAGTAGCAGGTTTTATAATTGGGTTGAATGTTTCAACAAAGTCCAAGCCAGGTTGTTGATGATAGTCTTTGGCTACTAATTGAGCCGTAAAATTAGCAATGCTGCCATCCAGATGCTGTTTTAATTTGTACATCCACTTGCATCCAACAATTTTTCTTGGATGGCAGAGGGACTAAGGACCAAGTACCTTGTTTTTGTAAGGCTATAAATTCAACCTCCATTATCTGATGACACTGAAATCTTAGAAGCAATAGCATAATAAGGAGGCTCAGTTGTCAAATTGTCAATAGTGGATGAGTGAAAGCATTTCTTTTAAAAATGCCCTACAAAAAAACATGTTTGCATAAGGTGTGTAGGTAATGGAGGTGGCGCAGGATAAGGAGAAGATGGTACCAAATGTGGTGAGGAAGTTGATATCGAATTCAATGAAGAAGAAGGAATAAAGTTGGTGGAGGGAACAAGGAAGTGTACTGAGAGCAAGGCATAGCAATCAAAGAGGACGGAGGAAGTGACTGAGAGGATGATGGAATTGGACCAAGTATAGAAGGAATAGTACAGGGAAGAAAG
Organism: Quercus suber; assembly: GCF_002906115.3. Taxonomy (NCBI): domain Eukaryota; kingdom Viridiplantae; phylum Streptophyta; class Magnoliopsida; order Fagales; family Fagaceae; genus Quercus; species Quercus suber. The sequence continues at coordinate 1,377,214 of NW_027069510.1, forward strand.
AATAAGGGAGTTGAAACCTAGTGTTGGATTATGACGAGGAGGAAGGTGGAGGAGAAGTAGAATCTAGATAGAGTAAAAGGAAAAGAGGATTCATCATATATAATGTGCTGAGAAACAAAAATTCTGTTAATAGGGAGGTCTGAAAATAGATGTCCTTTGGAATTAATGACATATCCAAGTAAAATACATTCCATGATTTAATTTTCAAGCTTGTGTGTATTGTGAGGAGTGAGGATGAAGAAGAGGATAAAAAGAACACCCAAATCTTAAAAGAGGTGTAACCCGGTGGGGTCCCCAAAAAAAAAAAAAAAATCCCATGGGGAAATCAAGAAGATGTCAGTGATGACAGCATAAGATCAATATGAAAAAGGGATATTAGCTTGGGTCATCAAGTTAAGAGAGGTTTCAATTATATGTCCATGTTTATGCTCAACAATTCCATTTTGTTTGGGAGTATGTGGACATGTAATTTGATGGGTAATCCAAGAGAAGAACATAGGCTTTGAAACTCATTACTAATATATTCACTACCACAGTCTGAAGGTAAAAATGAATTTTGGTTGATGATAAGTTTCTGTAATGGCTTTAGATTTAAGTTTGATAGAGAATAACCAAGTACAGCAGGTAAAATCATAAACAAAGATTACGTAATATCTTAACCATTAACAAAGGTGATAGGTGCAGGATTCTAAACATCACTGTGAATTAAAAGAAGAGGAAATGTGAATTTAAAACTAGAAGCATCAAATGGTAATTGAGTCATTTTACAACAATGTTTCTAGATGAAAAATTTTGAGTTACAGAATGCCAAGGAAATATTTCAAGAGCATGCTTGAGAATTCGATCATGTGGGTGGCCAAGACAATCATGCCAAACTTGATTATTGACTTTAGCACCAATGGAGGCAGGAGGCAAGAAGGAAATAAAAAGCGAAGAGGATTTTTCACTCTTGCATTTGTTGATGAGCCTCCTCGTAGATTTGTCCTGAATAAAGAAAATATCAACATCAAATTAGAAAGAACAGTTGTTATCTCTGCATAACTTATGAATGGATAAAATATTAGATACGATTATAGGGATCCTAAGAATGTTACAAAGTTAAAAGTGTGTGAGGGGGTTCTAAGTTGAGCATCACTGAGATGTGTAATGCTAAGTCCTTGACCATTACCAACTGAGACTACCTCCAAGCCTTTGTACTCATTATGGAGAGAATGTGGTAAGTAGCACCAGTGTCACTGAGCCAAGATTGCTGCTCTGTAGTAAAGGATGCTTGCGCAGCAAGTTTTTCTGGTGGCTTTCAGCCTTGAGAAGAGTAATCCATCCTATTATAACAATCTAGAGTAATGTGGCCACAGATCTACATATTGTTGATATAAATTACTGCCAGAGAAGTTTTGATAGGAAGGTCGGGGATTGCTGCAATGAAAATCACTGTTAGGATTGTTATTAAAACCATGACCTCGACCTCTGTGGCTTGTTGATCTTCCACGCCCTCTATTGTTTGGTGAGTAAGAATATTGTGTTCCATTTGCACTGAAATTCTTGTTGCCATTTGAGGTTGCTGTCATGGCAATGAGATGAGGATGTTTCAGAGATTGTTCCTTTGAGAGTAATAAAGCATGAAGGTCTTTGAAAGCAAGGGGCTCATTTCTGGTTCAAATAGTGGAACGGGAATAATATTGACGAGGCAGCCCCTTCAACATGATATATTCTAATTCCTCATCATCTATGTGCACGGATGCTGCTGTCAATTTATCTCAGGCTTCCTAGATCCGTTGAAAGTAGGCAGTAATTGAATCATTCTCCTTCATATTGTATAGCTTGCCTTTTAGATTGAGTATATGAGATCTAGAAGACACGTCAAACACCTTTTGAAGAGTTTCTCATGCACCCCAAGCAGTCTTTTTTCCAATGACTCATGTCAGAGCTGAGTAAGAAAGTGTAGACGCTCGATCCTTAGCAATCCATTGCAGATATGCTGGATTCTCTTATCCAACATTGTCTTGTAAGTATTGCTAAGGACATTCAAAAGAACCATCCACAAAACCGAGCAAGGCGAATGCTTCAAGAATAGAGATCATCTGGTGTCTCCATAAGATATAATTGGAGTGATCCAGTTGTACCGCTCTCAGATTAGAAATATCTGAAAGAAGTAAAATAGGGCTTTGATTCAAAACGTTGCATTCTAGTATTTACTTGGCAAAGTGTGGCTCTGATATCATGAAAACCTGTAGTTTAGCTATTGAACCGTGTCAAAGTAAATGGTTTGAGAGAGAGAGAGAGAGAGAGAGAGAGAGAGAGAGAGGGAAGGAAGTAAGGGACTGAACCTTTCGTATTTCCCATCAGCTGTACAGTATTTAGAGAGGCTTACAATCAATGGCTTTGCAGTTGGGTGAGATTAACGGACACGCTGATGAGATTAACCCATGTGCTGAATAAACTAAACTTCTTCACAGATGCTTAATTGAGGATGGTTAATTTGTGCATTTTGCCTTATAACTTGCTTTTGCTCTTCATGTTTTTATTTATTTATTTAATGGTTTCTTTTCAATCCTTTGTTTTTATTAATATACATCACAACGAATTGTTCAGGTGGTATCAGAATATCGGGAAAGAGGATTGGAATTTATCCTCCAAGCAATCAATCATCCTACCTATCTAGAGGATCTCACTGGACTAACTGAGTTGATGAAATCAGCCAGCTCCTTTAAACTTGACTGGGATGATGATGATGATGATTGTGTTGAAATTTGAGGCATTCCTTAAGCTGAATTGCATTATTTTTCAATTAGTATCAGACTAGGTGCTTCACACGTGGAGCCTAACTTAAATCTCTGATTGATTTGTTCACTTTATTTAGGTTCACAACCAATAGGTCATATATGTTTGTTTAACAGCTTTCCGACCATAATCCAGTAGATATTCATAGGCGTGCTATCACCTGTTCTTATCCTCTTCATCTACTAGTATAATAGACACTTCGACGATGTATTTAATATGTGTCAATAATATTATTCAAATATTATTGTTGTCATCTACCTATGTCTCTTTTTGTACTCTTTCAATTATTATTATTATTATTATTATTATTTTGGTTTTGTTTCAATTGCAAAATTTTGTTCATTTAAAAGAGAATTACAAAATTAGGTTGAAATATCACTGACATGCGAAAAGGTTGAACGTTTATATCGCAAAACGCCCAAACCTTATAAATATATATAATATACATTGTATATGGTACAAAAAAAAAGAGGAAAAAAGGGCAGATCTCACATAGAAGAAAACAGCAGTGACACGAAATATTGAGAAAAATTCACTTAACACCGACCCACCAAAGAGGCAAACCCCAAAAACATTTTTATTTTTACAGAATTTCAATATATATTTAAAATTTATACAACCCAAGAATTTTGTTTTGGAATCAAAGAAAAAAAAAAGAGGAAAGATGAAAGAGTTTATGAAATAAATTTACATGGGTAAGCATCAAGCACCTTTCTTTCCGGTCTTCTTCTTTTCCTTCTTTTTTCTCTTTCTCTATCAATTTGCTTATGGCTGATTTTTTTTTTTTTAATCTCTAACCTTATCTCAATCCCTTGGATCCTGTGTTTGTGTTTATCAACAGAGATAACTCTTAACTATTCAAATTATAAATTGTCTCTCTTGTATTTATTTTATGATTTACTCATAGCTGCTCTTTGTCAATTAGTGGATTAGTTGATAAAGCAGACGCCTCCTCTCCAGCGTTCTTCTTCTCCCTCAAATGCATGTCCTGTGTTCATGTCCATCAACAAAGTAGTTGGTTGATCAAAAAAAAGCTAACAAAGAGATAAGATCAAATAAAATAGGGGCAAAAGACCAAAAGACATATGCTCTCTAACTGTTCAAATTAAAATTTTTTAAGGATAGAAGTGTAAACCTATCTACACACAATAAACAAACCAACCCAGCTCTCCTTTGTCCGTTGCGTGGCTGTAAATTTGTTAACACGAAATAACCAAGCAAGGTGCTCGACAAAAGCAATGTTCACAATTTCAATCATGCTTTTTATATAAGTAATAGATAATTAAAAAAATAGCCTCATTCCTTGTACAGTACTAAAACCCTAGAGCCTCCACTATATTTTTTTTCAGTTTCAAACTTTGAGCTTTTGTTATAAACCAAAATTTTAAATACTTTGAATAGAAGAAAAAAAAATCTTTAATTCCACTTATTTTTTAAAAGCAATGAAGGCAATGAGACTTATATTGTATACAACTTTGTAGGTATATCATTTTACTCTTAACACTTTTAGATTGATTTTTCTTTTTAATTTATTTTAATTAATCAAAATAGGTGTCTAATTAGATAAACCTCTTACTTTGATTAAATTAGACTCAGTATGAAAGAATAAATTATAGTTTGCGCTTATATTAGATTTTTTATGACAATTGTAGTTGTTCACAATTGTATATTTATTTTATTATTAATATAGATTAATATATTTAGGTTTTACTTTAGAGATTAAATTCTATAAGGACGTGATATAAAACTCATATTTTACCCTTCCAATCCTAACATGCCACATCATTTTATTGTATATTTAAGAATAAGCACAACTATACCCCAATCAATTCTAATATCCATATATAAATTTAACCAAATTAGAAATTTATTAAGATATTATTAAGTGTGGTAGGATGTATTGAATTTTAAGTAAAATGCTGATATGACAATCACTTATTGAATGGTGTAAAACATGGGTTTTACACTCCATTCTTTCCAAATTTGGGCTCTTTACTTTATATTACCTTTTAATTCGGTCGCCCGAACTAAAATCTTTACCCTGCCACTAGTGATAGGTATAAAGACCATTAAATACGAATGGACACCTTTTATTTGAGTATGAACTATAGTGCAAGGGGTTTTTACCCCTCCCAACCCCTTTAGTTACTCTGTGAATCAGAGATTTTTAAAAGATCAGTGAGGAGTGATCATAGCATGGATTGGGTTCTTAAATATTTTGATGCTTGTCTTGGTAAAATAAAGTCGAGTTTGGGGTTGCTATGAACTTATCTGTTATGAAGATCTGTGTCCTCAATTTTGCGTTAAAGAGTCCTGGAATTTGCATGAGAGGAAACAAAAATTATCTTAGCATCTGTTTTTTAAATTTAGATATATTTAGTCAGAGTAGAAGGAAGTCAAACAACAAAGCACCAGTGGTCTAGTGGTAGAATAGTACCCTGCCACGGTACAGACCCGGGTTCGATTCCCGGCTGGTGCATATTATTATTATTTTTTTTCTCAGAAATGAGAAAGCTTTATTATTATTATTTTTTTCTGTTACAGAAATGAGAAAACTGTAAACCACATAGCTGGTCAATTAGCAGTAATATACTTTTTTGGTCGCTAATCAGGACTGCGCTAGAAGTGATTGGATCTCAATTCTCATGGAATTAATCATAGGTAGAAAATACATAGTAAATGGGACCATCATTATTATGGGTCCAGTAGACCCCAGAAGCTTGACTTCAACTTTAAGCAAGACTAGCACATTTTTGTCTTCAAATTTAGTCATGAAGATCTGAAAGACTTGTGACTAAAGGTAATCCCTCGTTTAATCTGCAAATGGCTTTTTTAAAAAAAAAAAAAAAAAAAAAAAAAAAAAAAAGCCATTCAAATTCAAAAATCATCATGAATTCTGTTTTGCTATATGTTTATTGGGCAATGCAAACACAGCCCTTTGGTAAGTTTTAGTGGAACTTCTTAATTCCATTTCCCCATATACTCCCACATAGAAAATTAAACTTCAGTTTGGCAGCTTTGAACAAGCCAGCAGCACTATTTGATTTGAATTTTGATCCCTGCCTAAATTTGTGTCTTGGACTACCTAGTTGGTGTATTTTACAAGTAATTGTAAAGTTTCTGGCAAGCCAAAAGTGCTTCGATAATTCTGTCTCAATGGTTTTCAACCTAAAGAGGGGTATCATAGCAACAATATGATAGTTTGACCACAAGGCAGGTGATTGTGTCAAAATTTTCAGAAACAACATCAAAAAATTTGCTAAAACATATCACAGAATTACTTTACTGTGCGGTTGACCTTGACTTTAAATTGTTTTCCAACATTTGGCTGAAGTTGGCAGCCAAATGTTGGCAAGCCAGAGCTTGGCTACCAAAACACCAATTCAAACGTTTTCTTTGCTCAATGACTTGAAAATTGGAAATGGAGTAGTCAACGATGAACTTGAATAACACTTCATTCCGTGAA
>NW_027069510.1:1383872-1520233 GCF_002906115.3 Quercus suber
TGTTGTGAAATCATCATGGTGTGTTCATTCTTCGACGGGAAAAAAAACAAAACTACAATCAATCATGATTTTGTAAGTGATATCCTGATGGGTCGCTTTACCAAATTACCATACCAACATTTAGAAAAGGATAGGAAAAATGGAGAAAAAGCTGCTGCTTGTTGAGGCCTGCCAAATGTTAAGGTGAGCTTAAGCTTATGTGTACTTCTAGATAAATCTTGACTAGAATAAAGTCTTCAAATAAAAAGGAACAAATTTCAAAACCATTTAAGATCTTTAAGAATTCTTAAAGTAACTTTCTTTATTATGAAATTTCTAATATTCCTATTTATTCATTTTAAATGAGTGGATTAAATTTTATAACTTATTAACATTTAAAAGAAAACATAGACTATCACAATTTTGGTTTATAACCAAATTATTATTGATATAATAAAATTCAATCTACTAATTTTAAAATAAAATATAGATAAGATTTTAGGAATTTCACAATGAATTCTACAAACTCTAAAGGATGCTAATTCATTTAAAAACATTTGTGAGATGGTTTGATAAAAAAAAAAAAATGATTTGGATCTCATGCAAAAATTACACGGAGCAAATATAAGTAATTGTAAAAGTTTAAAAAAAAAAAAAATTATGATACAAAGGCTGAGAATAAAAGTGAATTTTTAATTTTTAAATACATCCTAGCCATTACAAAAGAAAAAAAATATATTAACCAAGTTTTTTTTTTTTTTTTTTTTTTTTAATGAATAAGGAATTAACCAAGTTGTTATCAAACTACAGAATTTTGGCATGTGAGAAGAAGATAAGATGAATCTAAAAGAGTCACTATCAAAGTGTAAGGATGATGGTGGTGGTACACATCATACAAGCACCATTCCTTTTGTGTGTTTTTTTTGGCTTCAACAAGTCCAGGTTTATTAGGATGTGTTTGTATAAGCTATTGGAAAACTGTATTTTAAGTTTAAAATCAGTGTTTTTATAAAAGTTAAGAGGAGTTGTGGCTGCAAAATAAAATTTTGAGTGTTAAATATAATTTTTTATGCTTCTAAAATGTCTAATCAAACGAACCCTTAGCCATAAACCGTCTCTTTCTTGTTGTAGTAAATTATTTCACACGTGAAATTATAGTGGTGTATGACGTAAAATTATAGCACAAAATTGAAAGGTCTAGTTAAAGAACTCCACCCAAAACTCATACCCAAGATTTTTTTTTTTTTTTTAATATATGGTTAAAGTTGGGTCAATAATGGTAATCTGGTTCACAAAGTGGTGCACTAATCAAAGACTCAATGTACCGAGTAGATTCTTGACCAAAATGGTAGGCACGGCTACAATTTTAATTATATTGTTAATCCAATTTTTTATGGATCAAATTTTATTTCATATGTGTGTGTGTGGGGGGGGCAATTCTTATCTATGTGCAAATGGAGCATGTGGGATGCTAAAACCTTTTTCAATTATTTTCATTCAGATTCACGTTGGCGGCTCTTAAAGGCAACACACAAATCAACCACATGGACTATTAAAGATGTGACGGTTTTTTTAATTTTGTTCTTTCTTTCTTTCTTTTGTATAAATGAATTTGGCCTAAAATTTGAATAATTCCATCAAGTCAATGAGCCATAAAAGTCAAGAACCTACGCAGCCTTTCCGTATTAATAGTAAGCCAATTGTATGCAAAACTTAGATACTAATTAAATTCCAAAAAAAAATATATATATATGAGTACAATTAAATTCAAATTTTTTATTGTATTGACCAAGTACAAAAAAATATAATATTATCTTTTTTAAAGATAATTTAAGTTCAATTCAATTATATATTTGAATCTAATTGGGAAACTTAACGTATTACACATGAGTTATTGTATCTAAAATTTACCTATCATATATATTATGACTGATGCACAATAAATATTGTGGCAATAAAACAATGTGTAAGCGATGTTACATAAGTGATGTTACACGAATTATAACTTGACATTATCTAATAATCATGTATCAAATATTAATTTCATGTAAAAGAAAATAAATATTTTACAAATATTATCAAATTTATTATATTATCATACCAATATGTATGGTATGTCGTGCAAATTTAATTATATTTAAATAATTATGATAAATAATTTTAATAATTAAAATAAATATTTTACTTTACTTTAAACTTATTGAAAATTTCACTAATAGAATTTTGATTGTAGAAGAGTTTTAAATATTTAAAACCTAGATGATTGAGTTTTACCTAAATTAGTGATACTAACAATTGATAACGTAAATAAAATTACAATAGAATTTTTAACTTCTTAAAACTTAGCTAAAAGAGCTTTTAGATAAATTAAACTATCCTCTCAATTAATAAGATAAAATAATTTTATAATTAATGAGAGGGTAGTCACTTTTCACTGAGAAAAGATTGCTGCTTGGTGTAACCTAACTTCTAGAATCCATCTTTTATTCTATAGTTAAATGATATGATTTTATCAATCTATGTTATGTTTGTAAATTTCTTTATGTTGTTAGGTTATTAACAACTATATTAATTTCCTTATTAAAAAATAAATTCATGTTAACGAGTACTCTTAAAGCATTTGCTAATAAACAATTTTAGAAAAGTTTTGATATTACTTTTATAGGAAATATGAAAAAATGTAAAAAAAAAAAAAAAAAATCAGTTACTTTTTCTTTACAATAAAAAATTTCAAAAAAGAAAAAATCATAAACCAATGTTTTAGGGCATCTGTTAACTTTTCCCTAAACAAAACAACTACATTAATTCCAAGATCTAGAACAATAATGAATTTCACAAGTACATAAAAACATAACTGAATAAATTTGGAATTGACCTAGATCCATTGTTGGATTTTTCAAAAGATATAGTCTTTGGTGGTTTAGGAAACTTAATTTCTTAATAGGATATCTTTCTCTCTCTTCAACCCTTCTTTTTAAATTTAGCTAGTGTGATGGAAAACAGAATATCTTGTACAGATAGAGATGACTACTTTCCTTGTACAACTTAATATCCACTTACACATCAAAGTAGAAGTTATTTTAGAATCCGCTTCTCTTTTGATCAATTAGTTAAAAACACTTAAGGATATGCAATTACATCCTTATTAAACCTTTAACTAATCCCATGTATGTTATCAATATTAGGAGTGTACATGAGTCAAGTTAAAGAGTCTTTTCATCCTAAGACAATAAGGTAAAGTTGAGAAATTCCAAACACAAGTTAGATTGGATTGGGTTGGGTTGGTGAGTTGTGCTTTCATGTTTTATACCTTATAAAAATTTGGACTTATATAAATCACTAGTGAAAGTCCCTTGTGTTGAACAGCTTTAGTCATCAATTTTTTTAATATATATATATATATATATATAGAGAGAGAGAGAGAGAGAGAGAGAGAGAGAGAGAGAGAGAGAGAGAGAGAGAGAGAGAGAGAGAGAGAGAGAGAGAGAGAGAGAGAGAGAGAGAGATAACTAAATGAGTTATTATTACATAATTTTAGAACTCATTTCTAGCTAAATGAATTATATTATTATTATTATTATTATTATTTATAAAATGCATACTTTGTATATTTTCCTTATATAATATCTCTAATTAAATTGATCAATAATTTTTTTAATTATAATTCCTTTTTTATTAATGAAGAGAGTGATTTGAACTCAAGTAGTTAAATCTTTTCTAATACTTGCATAAATAAGGTTTTCCTAAAATAATTAACTCCAAACTAAGATAAAANACCTTAAATTATATGATCTAAAAGGACATGTGAGGAATTCACATACTAAGAAATTTACACAAAGCATAAACAAAGTTTTAAAATATAGAAATAGATAAATATTGATAAAGTCTTAACAATCAATAAGTAAAAGTAACTTGAAATCATATTACATTACAACACATGAAAGAAATGTTTTGAACCAGATTTTTAGTAGTGATAGTCAAATGAAAAAATCAAAACACTTACAAACTAAATACATAGAATAACCAAAACCTCAAACACACAAAATAATTCAAAAGTTGAGAATTTAAAATAAATAAATAAATAAATTGCCTAAGAGAAACTAAGAACTTGAATGGGTATCCCTTATTTTTCTTCTTTATAATATATTTCATTTGACATAATATTTGTAGGGACGTCATTTGAGTCCTAAGCCCAAAAGTTAAAAGGATCTAAGCTCAAAGAGCCCAATACAATGAATTTGTGAATAGCATGTTATAAAACTAGGCTCTAATGAATTGAGTCACGATTATAATAGATCCAGATGACAATAAAATAATAGACTGGTTTTATCTAAGAAAATCGTCATCAGCACAGTTCAAGAAAATCAGTTTTTAAATATATTTCTTGAAGTTGATTACAAGTATAGCTCTTATAGCTACAATATTTCTCTCTCAATTCTTTGATCCCTTCTTTTCAAGGTCTTCCTTCTATTTTATACTATCTTCCTTCTTTCATCTTTGTCCTACACGTGTAGATTAGATTGTAGGTATTGATTCTTGTCACATCAGCATCTTCCTGAAGTTTTTGAGGAGTAGATGTAAGGCTGAAAACTACTGTTCAAATATTACTTCCTCATTAATGTGGCTAGAGGGTTAGTTACAGAGTATTCAATGCGGTGATAACAGCTTTCTTTTAGATATTTCATAGCCTCCCTTTGTCTTGTTCCTTCCTGATACTTATCCTCATCAATGGAGTTGTTCGGAACATTACTCTGAATAGTAGATTACACCTTCTGACCTTGGCTTTACTCAGTCGAGGAAGTATTCCTTCTCGGATCACTCTTTTGGACCCTCATGACCATACCTTAGATTTTTAGTTGAAGTAGGATTTAAATTTCTGAAACATAGATGACAAAGTTTTAGTTAAATTAAATTATAATTAAATCTTATCCCTTGAATTGAGGAAATATATTCTAACAATTAATAACATAATTTTTAAAATAATTAATAAAACGTAAGATGCAACTTGAGAGAGGGGTGGGAGGAGGGGGGGGGGGGGGAGGGAATGTGGGGTGTTGTGTGAGATTCCAAATTTCAGTTAAGTTTTTTTTTTTTTTTTTCCTAGGGAAGGAAGTGTAAAAAAAAAATTATAATAGACTTTTAGTTTGAATAGAATTTAAATGATAAAGTTTTATGTAAATTAAACTATTGTTAATTTTATCCCTTAATTTGAGGAAACATATCGTAACATTTAATAAAAAATTAATTTAATAATTAATGAGAGTAGTTTTTATTAGGAAAAATTGAGAGAGAGAGAGAGAGAGAGAGAGAGAGAGAGAGAGAGAGAGATGGAATCATATAAATTTATCAACTCCTATGAATCTATAAAAAAAAATGTATATCTTTCTAATACAAATACATATGCGTAAGTTGCAACTCGGAAAAAAAAAATGTCGGATGCAAGAGAGATTATATGGAAAGACCATTGATGAATATATATAAGTTTTAAAATTTTGATATTAGATTTTTAGCTGGAAAGACCATGGTGCATGTTTTGTTAATACATTTATTGTTACTTTATCTAAGGCAATTGATAAGAACAAATAAGTTGTTATATCTATCAACCAAAAGTTAGATGCATGTTACATGTTTTTTTTAAACACTTGTTTTTACTTTTTCTAAAGAAATTGATAAGAACAAATAGGTTATTGTCTCTATCAACTGTTAGATGCATATTGTATGTTTTGTTAAAATATTTATTGTTACTTTATATACATGTTGCATGTTTTGTTAAAAGTGTTATTTTATCTAAAAAGCATGTTTCATGTTTTGTTAAAACACTTATTATTACATTATTTAAAGAAATTAATAATGTAACAATAAGTGTAGATGCATGTTGCACGTTTTGTTAAAAAACTTATTTTAATTTTATCTAAAAAATTGATAAAAACAAATAAGTTATTGTCTCTATCTAAATAATTGCTTTTATCCAAAATATTACTGGGTTTAAGTTATACCTGGTGTAACTCTAAATAATGTTACACCACTCAATAACTTGTTATAGAATTCATATTTTAAAAATCTCATCGTTGAATTATATGTTCTTAACATTCATGCAAATTGGATGTTATTTACTATCTGATCTATTAACTCCTCTTTTATACATTATTTTAAATTACAAAAACTTGAATTTAAACAATTGATAGATGACATATCTATTAATTGTTGATTACTTTAAAATTTTGCAAGTATAGAGAATATACGAAAATAATGTAATAATATATATATATATATAGTTGGGTTCAAGTTACACTTGGTGTAACTCTAAATAATGTTATACCACTCAATATTTTTTAATTGAATGCGAATTTTGACAAATCCACCGTTAAATTACATTATCTTTGTATATTATCCAACCTTACAAAATTTTAAAGTGATCAAAGATTAATAGTTACGTCATCAATCAATTATTTAAATTCAAGTTTTTGTAATTTAAAATAATACATAAAAAATGAGTTTATGAATTGAATGGTAAAATAAGTTGAAAAAACTATCAATCCAAGACTAAAAAGTAAAATGTCACATTTTTTTTTCTCCGCCCTTGCCCAAAGATCTGTGCTACATTATACATCAGGGTTTGTAACTTAGCTATTCCATTTAAAATTAGCAAGATCGATTAAATGATTTCATTTCTTAGCTTATTATATTTGTGTGGTATAGACAATTTTAAACGGATCATATATGAACGGTGATTTCACCCTTCTTGCTAAGAAATCTTGACAATCAATCACCTTGCTTTCGAGAACGTGGTTGAGAAAAGAAAAGGAAAACTGGCAACGCTATTTCGTGGTATGCATGCCACGTCTATAAGAAAAATTTTAAAGATACAAATTATTTTATAAAATATTTTACATATTGTTGATATAGTGAGTGATTATTGGTAAATGAAAAATGATATTAATGGTGGACCTAGATGAAAATCAATAAAAAGTTGGTCATATCAACATTTAGTAAAAATATTGTAAAATAATTTGTGACTAGCATTACTCTGTTTATAATCTGTAATCAATATGATGACAAAAAATTAAAAATCTATGATGCTTCGCGGGAAAATCAATGCTAATGCCTTGGATTCCCACTCACATGCCATAACTGTGGCTCACACCTAAACCAAGATTAATTAATCTTTGATTTGAAATAAGTGGGATTGCAAAGAATTCTTTGTGAGATTATTTAATGAACATTTAATATTTTTGTCAATATTTTTTCTTACATTTAGAAATGAATATAATTATTTGTGTAGGTTCATTTAATGTGTACACTTGGCTTGTAAAAGATAGAGGATGCATTTAGTACTTTTGTTTTGCCTTTTACTTTTGTGCAAATAGTTGATTTTCGGTTCAATGGTTTAGTTAAACGAAATCTTTAATACATTATTAATACATTATTTAAGGATCATTATGTGTTCTTTTTCTAATCATTTATTTAACAAATCAACTACCTAATTATGTATTTGCTAATGTTGTTTTGGAGGGTGATTTCCAGTCTCTTTTGTCAGCTTTGCAACTTGATAAGGATATTTTGCATTCGGATGGGTTGTCAATTGAAGATGTTCGTTTCTGTTCTAGGTTGTTTAATCAATTATGTTACTCTCATACTAAGAGAGAAGGTAATAAGGTTACTCATGGTTTTGCTCGGTATGCTTTACATATCTCTAACTTTGTTGTGTGGATGAAGAATGTTCCACCACCAATTATTTCTCTACTTTAGGTTGACTTAGCCATTTTTATTTAATATAAGCATTCTTTTTTCTCAACCAAAAAAAAAAAAAAAAAAGAAAAAAAAAAAGAGGCCTAATGATGTGTTCTTTTCTAATTATTTATCAAATAAGGTGAAAATTTAATTAATACTTTTTAAACAAGGATTTTGTTAACTTAATTTCTTTAAATTCTTAGGGATTGTAACTTAATTTCAGTCATGTAGCTGTTTTGGTCAGTGCAAAATAGATCAATTTATCTTTGGAAAAAGTTTACGAATGTTTTAAGGGTATTAATTTAAAAACTAATTTTAGAAATTTTTTATGAGAAAAGAAAAATGTTACTAATTTTTTTTTATAACTTTTTATATTTCCTATAAAAGTTGTATTAAAACTTTCCTAAAATAGTCCATTAACAAATGTACTAAAGGCACTATTAATAAGACTCTTTATCTTTTTTTTAAAGGGGTTTGACTTACCTCTAATACTCTTTAAAAAAGAATTACCTTTTACTTTAATGGGAAATTACTACATCATCAATTAACTAAATAAAATGTGAGGATTAAAACACATTACCATTTGCTATTGTATATTTAAAATAAAATGACATATTCAATTAAAAATGTACTGAAGGTAAGACAAATCCTTTTAAGAGTTACAACACCTAAGAAATTATATTTAAATTTTGTCTAATTAATTTTTCTGTTTCTAAAATTTGGAGCAAAGTCAGAGTGCTATGACCAAAAATTAAGGCTCATTGGGAGTGCTATAATCCAATACTTCGAGATGGAGCATAATGATGAGTTACTCCTTTCTCTTATATAATAATAAATTAATTATTAAATTCAAATCAATGTGATAGGAGAGAATATCGCGTTGCTTTACTTTAATAATTAATTATCTCGATAGTTTAAGCCATCAAATTATGAAATGTCCATGAAACTTCACCCCCCAAAATGGGTTGAGCATGATTAATATAAGCCCTACCTACACACTTCCTACAAAATGATAGTTTTACGCTTCTTAGTGCATACTCGCTATACATAACTGTACTGAAATCGCCTTTTTAAATCGCAATTTCAAAGTAGAGTTTACAATAGTGAATGTGGACTAGGATTTTCTGTATTTTTATCTCAAATGGCCACTTCATAATATGGGGTATTATAAATATGGGCATAATGGGAATTTAGAGCTCATGATCCCTCACTTGTCTTAAATATCCGTCACGGTCTGTGAGTTTACAGTGGACAGCACTGTTCCTCTGCATGTGCTTTGTGCTTCCTCTCGTTTTTGCTCTCAAAGTCGTCTTCCTCCTTGTCCCACTCATATCCCATATTCCACTTTATTTTTTTGAAAGTCAGGCTCACAGAAAAACTTATACTATAAAGAAACAAAACCCAATAACTATTTCTCTATCTCTTTTTCTCTTTTTCTTTCACTATGTGTCCCTCACAACCCCCAAACATGTCCAATTCTTCTTCTTCTTCTTCTTCTCCTATTTGGTTATTGTCTTACATAAAGCTCCAGTTCTTTGGTCGAATCCGAAGGTTCCTACGATCAAAGGCGGCTCGCAAGCGATACGGGTCGACCACGGATCGATTCGATATAGTGAGTATCAAAAGTAGTGTTGATGATGATGAAGAAGTAGTAGTACAGCAAGTTATGGGAAGAGAGAAAAGTGAGGATGACTCGGCCGTGGTGCTACAGAGGTCAGTGAAGAAGCTTCACTTTGGGAGGTGGGAAGAGAAAGAAAAGGCGGCTATGGAGATTGAAAGGCTTGCAAGAGAAGATGGGAAGACTAGGAAGTTCATGGCAGAGCTGGAAGTTATACCTGTGTTGGTGGCTATGGTGGCTTCCGATGTGCCTAGTAGAAGGCTTGTTGGGGTCACGGCTTTGATTGAGCTTGCTCGTGGAACTTACACGTAAGTTTTACTATTTCTTCATTTCTTTATTTATTTTTGAAGAAAGGTTTAGAGATATAAATTTCTTCATAATTTTGATGGGATAGATTGTCTCTTGTTGAAAAAAAAATCGTAAATTTATTATTTGTATTAAAAAAAAATTGTAAATACTCACGGTCAACAATTATGGCATAAGTTGCGCTCATAAGAAAATCAATTATTTTTAGCGTTTTGTAGGATTAAATCAATGGTTCACTATTCTAGTTGTTCACATATATATATGTTTTTAGATTTTTTTTTTTTTCCCTAATGGTATGACTATATTATAGAAAGTTGGAAAAGGGTGCATCATGCATAACCTCCTCTTTGATATTTCAACATAATAATTGACCATACTATCATTCACCAGCTACATGTATGCTTCTAATTAGTTGTGCAGTTAATCATCTTGATGCAAGTGGAATTCATCTTTGGAACAAAGAAAATTGAAGGCATGAATGGATTTTATTGAATAAGTTTATGGAGTCAGTAAAATTTGGTTTTTGGGTGGTTATAGGAATAGGAATGCGTCACGTGTAGGTCCAGTGGAAGATTTGCTTATATTCTTTTGTAACTTTTTTTTTTTTCCAAAAAGAGATTTTTTATTTTTTATTTTTTAAAGATGTCTTAAAAATTAAAATTAATTAAGGTTGCTAATGCTAACTTCTAATCATTTTTGAATAGGTTTAGCTTTGATTGGCTGTATAAGTTTGTTAGGACAGATAGGGGAAGCAAAGATGGGACCCTTACATTTTGTTAGGTTAGGGACTTAGGGGTATTTAGTGATTAAACATGAAAATAGGCTTTCCTTTATAGCTCCTTCATTTAAATTTATATTTATCTTAATTATAAATATATGAAACAGAGGTGAACCCACGTGGAAAGTATTTATATTAAACTTAATTTTTGGCGTTTTCTGTTTATTTTCCTAACAATGTTGACATTGTGGAGTTCAAGATGGAACCCTTATGGGCACCACCACACTTTGACTCTTTGAGTAGTGATAATTCATAATAACTAGGGATTCAGATTCATTTCACGTGGTAGTTGGTCGGATTGGGATTTTTATTTTTTGGACCCTCTATAATTCCTAGTTTTTTTTTTCTCTCTCTGTCTCTTAAATGTTGCAGAAAACAATGGGACATAAATGTTTCTAAAAAGGGCAGTAATGAATGGGTCTTCATGCACTTTTCGATCTAGCTATGCTGTTGCACTCAAAAATATACTCACTACTTTAATAATGATAATATTAATTGTACGAAGGAGAGATGGGCTCTCTGCTCCTCTTCATTTTACTATTTTTCATGCGAATCTGTGGCAATTGACATCTACATTCAAAGGTGGGATAGTGGTTACCTTTGATGTAGAAGTATATATATTTTTGACATGGATGTAGAAGTATATTGGTAGATAGTCTTTAGAAAGAAAAAAAAAATTGTAGATAGTAAAAATGGAACAAAATAAAGGGCTTTTTCAGCTTAACACATTTGAATATAATAATTAGGGATTCAATTAATTTTTTTTCTTTCTATAATCTTTATTACTTGTAAAGGTGGTAAAATTTTCAAATAAGTATATCACTAATATTACTTTTATTATCCATGATTATAATAGAGCACGTCACTAATTATAAAATTGTTTGAAATATGCAGCCCATCGATCAAAGCATTGATTCAACCATCATCCATATAACTAGGGCTTATGCGCTTTCTAACATGTGTACATGCATTTCCTGAATTGTTTGAAATAGATCAAATCAGTAATTATAAAATTGTTTGAAATACATCAAAGCACCCGACCATCATCCATATAACTAGGGCTTTTGTGCTTTCTAACGTGTGTTCATGCATTTCCTGAATGACCCATTTTAATTACTTTTAATTACAAGAAAAAAAAAATTAAGATCATATCTAGCATCTTGATCATGGATGGAATAAACCATTATTACTAGCATATATAGCCTCTGTTTGGATACTAATGAACAATAAAAATTATTTTACTATTTAGCTTATTTCTATTATTATACATAAGTTTTACTGTATTTTTAAGTACTATTTATGAGTTTTATTATATTATTTTAATTAATTTTTATCTTAATTTATAATATTTTTAACAATAAATTTTTAATTTTAATAAAATAAATAGTATCCAAATAACAGACCCATCGTCTATAATAGGGTATAACCAAAATATAATTAAGCAAAATGTGCCCTTGAATCAGAGTGCCAGAAGGTGCGCTGACTGTCCACTAAGTTCCACAGTGGCAGGAAAATTTGGACAGGGAACAGTGTTTTATTGAAGCGACATCTTTGTCTTTTAAAAATTAGAAAAATCAGAGTCTATGAGATATAGCGTAGTGGTTCAGATTCCAATAATAATCTTTAGACAAATGAAAACTTCGTCTATTGACCTCCACTTTCCAACACAGATCTTTTGACTTCATCCAGATTGGAATTCTTTAAATAATTTGCTTAGTTTTGATCAGAGAGATTTATTTAATGGGTACCCCTTGAATATTTTATAAGAAATTATGCAATTACAGGCCACCACTTGTTTTTTTTTTAAGCTACCTAAACCTATTATTTTTGCTTGTTTTATTTAAATAACCAATTCAAGTTTCGAGGTCATTATTGACTCGAACTATGTGTCATTCTTATTTTCAACCTTGGTTAGATGAGAGTTGAAACATGTTGTGCTTCTGGTCCCAATCTTTCTTTGTCAATTTCTCTCTCTTTTTTTGTCCAATCAGGAACAAGGTGCTCATGGTGGAGGCAGGAATATTATCCCAACTACCAAAGAACATTGATATTATAGACGAATCAACGAGAAGTGAATTTGCTGAATTGCTCTTATCATTGTCTTCTCTAGCAAACAACCAATTCCCTTTTGCCTCATCAGAAATTCTCCCATTTCTCACAAGCATTCTAGAATCATCAAGCTCAAGTGTTGAAACTAAAGAGTTGTGTTTGGGTACTTTATTCAACTTGTCCACAGTGTTAGATAGTGCAGGACCTCTAGTCTCTAATGGGGCGGTACAAACCCTCTTGATGCTCTCCTCAGTAAAAGAACTATCAGAGAAAGCCCTTGCAACACTTGGGCACTTGGTGGTGACCTTAATGGGAAAGAAAGCATTGGAAAATAGTCCAATGGTGCCACAAAGCTTGATAGAGACTTTGACATGGGAAGACAAACCCAAATGCCAAGAATTATCAGCTTACATTTTAATGATTTTGGCCCATCAAAGCTCAGCCCAACGCCAAAAAATGGCCAAGTCAGGAATTGTGTCGGTACTACTTGAAGTGGCATTATTGGGTAGCCCTCTGGCCCAAAAGAGAGCACTAAAGCTATTGCAATGGTTCAAAGACGAGAGGCATGCAAAGATGGGCCCACATTCTGGCCCACAAACAGGAAGGATTACAATAGGTTCACCTATAAATCAAAGGGAGGCTCAAGTAGGAAAGAAAATGATGAAGAATTTGGTGAAGCAAAGTTTACATAAGAATATGGAAATGATAACACGGCGTGCCAATGCTAGTGAGGACAGTTCTAAGCTAAAGACCCTTGTGATCAGCACAAGTTCTAAGAGTTTGCCATACTAAAGATTTACTAACATACTTCAATATTCAGGCTTCCATCGGGATATAGCAAAGCATATGTTAGATTTGAGATTATACATGGGAAAGAGGGATGTTTTCCCACAGAGATGCATTCCTTGTGCAGTATGAATTGTGACATTTGTATATCATGGACAATAAAGATGAAAGGTTTCTTAAGATGGGAAAACAATTAATCTTCCCGGTAATACATTGGATTTGGTCACCCACAAGTTGTGGCTAAACTTGAATGTGTTACCAAGAGAAAAATTAACCAATTTCTTTTTTCAACAAATTGAATTTTTGGGACTAATAGTGTTCCCTAGGATCATAAATCACAATTAAAATCTTACTCATATTCTTTTTTTGTTTTTTTTGTTTTTTTTGTTTTTTTTTTTTTTTTTTTTGTTGTTGTTGTTGTTGTTGTTGTTGTTTTGAGTTTGGGTCCCAAATAATATTACCACCAATATTATCAATCCCAAATAGCAATCATACAATAATACAAATATTTATATAGAAAGTCATTTCTCCTTGAATAGAAAAATGACGAGACAAACTTCAAATCAGTTTCACTATACTCAATTCAATTACAATATCTTTTGTGTATATCTCACAGCTAAAGAAAAACAAGCTCTCACATACACTCTCTTTGTGTCTCACGGGTAAAGAAAAAAACCTCATTGTTTTTCTTTTTACTCTCACACTGTCACACACACTCTCTTTGTTTCACACTCTATATTCTCTCTCCCGATAGGTATGACTCTTGTGCCAAAGCCACCAAATTATTTGTAACATTTTCTATTTATAAGACTTTTCATATTCTGGACCAGAAGTAAATTACTTCTTTAACAGAAAAATAGACTTTCCTTAAAATAATTTTCCCTATCATTAGTCAAACTAAACATCTATAAAGGTTTGGCCTTTTGGGTCAAATTTTACAACCAAAAAAGTCAAAAGAGTCAGTATGACTGACTCTCTTTTCCCCTTGTCCATCCGATAAAAAAGAAAGCCCTTTCTAAAGTGGCAGATCTCATCAGCTACAATATTAATAATATCAATTACCTATTCTAACAACCCCACTCTTATTTCAATAAAATATTATGATCAACTCCATGTTTGTTGTTGTTTTTTTTTTTTCTTTTTTCTTTTGAGAAGATAGCGCTTTGTAAAAAAAGGCATCAAGTTAAAAAGTCAGAACTTTGATCTTTTGTGCTCAAAGATTTTTTAAGAAAATAAAATTTACAAATCTAGATTGCTCATTCAAGTAAAATTTAGAAAAATGTTCAACTAATAACCCAATAGTAATGGTGTTCTAAGTGGTGTTTAATATCTGTGATTTGAACCTCTCCCCCTTATTATCTACCAAGTAAAAAGTGTTTCTAAATTTATGCATTTTTATGCTATGATTTATATATGTAAAATTCAACATGCAAAAGTTAAACTATGAATACCCCAAAATGTGTGAAACCCATATTATTACAATCTTAAATAAAGAGATAAGCCAAAGCCAAAAGAGAGCAATGGTAGAAGGTTAGAAGCGCTTTTAGTATGACTTTGAGATGTGGAAGTCACGATTAGCTATGAAGGCAACTTTGGAATGAAATTGTGATTTTGCTGCTTTATTTCCATTAATTAAGTCAACTCAGTCCAGCTATTTGTCGTTGGCAAGAACCACTATGGTGGTTCACAGTGGTGGGTAAGTTACATGATCTCAGTGATGGTGGCAAGGGTTTATTAATGGCTGCAGCAAGTACCACGGTGATTGCTTAAGAATTTAAGGTATAGGTTATTGCATTGGAGTGACAGTAAAAGAAATCAAAGGCTTGGATTTATTGGCTCTGATATCACCTTGAGTGTGAGGAGCAATGTGAAAGATATTATGGTTTATTTAATAGCCCAAGAGGCTTAGAGTATATTGTAGGTCCAACTAGGGTTATCCTAGCTGCTACATATACCATGCTTAAGGTTCATTGTAATACATAATTAAGTATAGTAAAAAATGTAGCAACTAAAGGCTTTGTGTGTTGGATGTATGTCATTTGGCCAAATCACACAATCTTTGTGTTCTTATTCTCTCACTTCTACTTCTCTATTTCTCTACATCAATATATAGGAAATTGATTCTCAATTCTATGGAATGGTGAAGTTAAACACATAATCAATATTCTAACACTCCCCCTTACTCTATGTGCCCAAACTCTCCCTTAATAAGTGGATCCTAACAATGATATTTTTAATTTTTTAAATGAGAGGTAGGGGTAAGATAAGATTTGTACTCAGTATCACATGCTTTAATAGCATGTTAGAATCTCAAATAAAGAAAGAAGCAAAAGCAAAAGAGAACAAGAACTACGTGGTTTAACTTAATAGTTTACATCTATGAGAGAAAACCTAAATGACTACTTTTTAATATTCATAAATTGGGTTTTTTTTTTTTTTTAGAAAAAAAAGAAAAAGAAAACCTTATTAGGGTATATATAGGAGCTACGTCAAACACTACATGGACTGAAAATATAATTAGTCCTCTTGAACCATAATATATTTAGCACAAACCACAATATCTTTTAACACAATAAGTTTTCACATCTAATTGTTGGCGCATTGGAGATGTGAAGTTGGTGAGCATTTGGCAACACCACCAGTTACCCATAAAACACCCAACTAGGGCCTCTTCTCCAATTATTGAATCTATGGAGGAAATTACAGTAGACTCTTTGATTGATGCTTCCACAAGACAATGGCACATGGACATGGTTGATGGCATTTTTGTACCTGGGGAGGTTGAAATTATTAAGAGAATTCCACTAGCTAGGTATGCTTCGGTGGATATAATTATTTGGCCCATGACTCTCAAGATGGGAAATATTCTTGTAAATCTAGATATATGTTTTTGAAGGAAGAGACTGATGGTGATATGTTTATTGAGACCCCAAATCCCGACAAAGAACTTTGGAAGGATATTTGGTCCTTAAGTTTGCCCAGTTAAGTCAAGAATTTCATTTGGCGGGGCCTGTAGGAATTCTATGCCCACAAAAACTAATCTGGTATGCCAAGCTATTCTTGACTGCCTTCTCTGTGACCGATACAAGGCAACCCCCAAATCTAATCTACATGCTTTGTGGGTGTAGACACCACATTTTATAGCCCTTACGACTCGGGCCCTTGTTCCTTAATAATGTTAGAATTCTAAAGCCGAAGTTTGGTTTAAGGCCTGATCAGATCGAAATTGACTTGAAAAAAGAATTTTTGAAAAATATAACTCTTTTGTGAATTAAATAAGTTATTTTTGGAAAATAAAGACCACACATACATAAGCATGCGTACACATATTAGGGTTCCAAAAAACTATGAAAGACAAGCTTTCTACATTTAAGTTTGGGTTTTGGAACGAATCTCACATCGTCTGGGAGTTGTTCCAAACTTCTATTTTTCAACTATAAAAAGCCATACATGGTTCCTTTTCAAAACATAGAGAAAATTCTAAGGGAAAATATAAGATTCGTTAGAAATAGTGAATCAAAGAGAGAGTTTTTCACAAAACTTACTTAAGTTAATATTTTTCTGATTAAGACCTATTCTGGTCTTGATCTTTGAATTTCAAGGTTTGCTAACTAATCTTATTTTGGTTGTAAATAGATTGACTAAGGGGAATAGTCAAAATCAAACCAAGGAACCTTTTGTTTTGGAGGGAAAGTTTCTAGCTTTTCTTACCTGCTTTCTCTTTGTTTAATTATGCTTTTCTCTAGTTCTTTTGCTACATATATGTTTTAATATGTTTTTTAGTCTAGATTTACGTAGCTTTTTTGTTTTTAAGCATGCTAGGTTGCTAGATTTAAAGTTTTTTTTCTGTTGTGTTCTTGTTTTCTAGGTTAGGGTTAGGGTAGGTTAGGGTTATGGTGTGTATGCGTACACATGCTTTTTGCTTGCGCACGCATGCTCGAAGTATGTGTACACATACAACTGGGCTACGAATGTAGCCCTATGTATGCGTAAGCATACTCATGCACAGAAACCCTAATCTGAACCTTTTACTTCTGTTTCTTTACTTTATCTGTTTAATATGCCTTTGTCCAGGTTTGTTTTCATGTGTATATGTCTCTGCTTCCATGTTTGTTTGCCTTGGTTGTTCTTTACATGCTAGATTATGGTTTTATCTTCTAATTTTGTTGTTTTGCCATGAACATGCCTATAACATGATCATGTATCAATACATAGGTTCTGTGATATAGTAAGGTAAGTCATACATTCATATGAACATTGCATTTGTTTGGAATATGCTTTCAATGATAAGTGAGAACATGCTTGGTTGAATGATGAGTTCTTGATGTTTAGATGCCTATAACCCATGTTTGATTGTTGCCATGTCTATATTTCTACCTTAGATATAATATAATGAGAAGCATGATAGATGTATGCTAGGGTTTGTGATGAAAATGCCATATTACTTAAATGTATGTTAGTGTGTGTGTGTGAGTCTAGAATACAAGCTTTGAATATGCCTTTAATAAGACTAAGACATAAAACACAATGAATGGAAGCTGACCCATGGGTCAAGTGGGGTTGGGTGCCTAACCCCATACCCAAACTCCAAATACATGCTCTGGTAGTAGATTAGTCCTTCCATGAAGCCCTTCCACGAAAGACACTATATTTATGGTTTCTAGATCTAATCTACGTGGTGACTCCATTTTTCCTTATTCTCCTTGGTCCTCTTGACCGAGGTGTACTCCCCCCTGTTGCGCCTACAATGGGCATGCCTTTAGCTAGGTCCGGTATGGTCTACATCTGATGTTTAGGATTTCTGCCATACTACCTGGTTTTGGATTTTAAAGAGCTTATGTCTTGAATTTTGTAGAAGCACCAAAGCCTAGAGTTGTTTACTATGACTGCTTGGTTGATTTGGACTCAGTGAAATCAAGTTAGAATAAATAAACCTAATTGCAATGTTGATCATAAAGCTCAGGTTGCCAAGATCGGTTTGAAGAATTTTCCTAAGTTCAACCTCCCAAGCAACCCCGAGTTCCCAAGCCTCATAACTTATGGCAACCCCCACCTCCTGATTTGTTTAATATTAATTTTGATGGAGTAGTTTTTAGCCATAAGAATAAATCTAACATTGGAGTGGTTATTCGCAACAATCATTGCCTCTTTATCTCAGTAATTCCCTCAAGTTTTTCAAGTTGAGGAGATTGAAGCTTGTTGAGGGCCAAAATTTCACAAGAAAGACCATTCCATAAAAAGTAAGGAAATACCATGGGTTTTAACAAAGGAAGGCCCAATTCATGAAGCTAAGAAGGACCATAAAGACCCAAAATCCCAAAAAGAAGGAAAAAAAGAAAGAAATAATAATGATAATAAAGAAAAAAGAAGAGGATCTCGGTCAGGCCAAAGGAAGGATCCTGGGCGGCCTAGAGGATATGCAACAAGAAGAAGGATTCCAGTCAGACCAGAGGATATGCAGCAAGATGTATGTTCATATTTCTAGCAAAAAAAGGCCATTAAAAATCCAACAAATCTAGTGAAAGAACTAGGTCGGGATACTTAAAGGCTCGGGATCCTCGGGATGTGCAGTACAACTAAAGTCAGATTGAGACAACTCAAAATGGGTATTACGAAATACAAGAAACAAAGAATAGATATGTCCTTCTCAAGCACCCACTGGTGCAACAAAGAACCAAAAAGCTTGGAGAGTGACAATTCATGAACAAGAGGTTGGTACCTCGAGGAACCCAAAATGAAGAACTATAAAGGGAAGTGGCTGGGAAAACCTTCAACCTAGCAGGAATGGATTCCACTCACTTGGGAAAAATGACAGCAAGAAGGATAGCTAAAAGGTGAGTCTGAAAAGGTAAGAAGCCTTGAAAGAAGAGAGATTGAAGGTCAACTACTTAAGGATGCCTTGGAATGGAAAGTCAGCAAGTGGCTTTTAGAGAAACAGCACTAAAAGAGGAAAATTATGAGAAACAGGGGAAGAACTAGCCATCAGAATGGCTAACATGACAAGGACTTTGGTATCCAAGGAGCCAAAAGGGGAGAATCAGTGGTATCCAAACCCTAGAATGGCACTATAAAAGGGGGGAAGCAGCCAACATTAAGGGGCATTATTCAGTAGGAGGAAATCATAACAGAATCTTTGAGAAAACACGGTCTAAAACTCAAAGAAAGTAAAAACAACAGCCAGTATCCCAGAACAGCCATTATAGAACATACTTGAATTCAAAGAGATTCAAACTTTACAAGTCTTAGAGGCTTAGATAGCCATCTAAGTCTGTAATTTTTGAGTTTATTTGGACCTTGTAATGCATCTTAGTGAACACATTGTAATTCATAATTAAGAAAAATAATGAAATATCTCATATTGATTTGAGGATCTCTAACAATTATTTCGCGTATTTCTTTATTACATTGTTTTCCTTTACTATTTCTTGCTGCTCAATACATATATTCCTGCTTGTTAGTTTTCCTTTTACTCAGCTAAAAACTGAGTCCTTTTACCGGAGTCCTCACTTCAACTTGGGCCTTAGACACACTTAGCCTTCAAAGAAACATATGTCAAAACATGCACACATCAGATATCACTTTCTCCCACAAAAATCCTTCTCACCTAACTATCTTGGAAGGCAAAGCCCAAGCAAAGCCACTTGGACTTGAGTTCCAAATCCCACAAGTCTTGTGCAAAAACATTAAGTCTGTGAGAATTGGGGCCAGGATCCTCGTGGTTGAATCATTCTCATAAAATTCATTTACATATATGTATATGTATTAAAATGTATATCCTAATCTAAGAAATTAACAATTTTTTGAAGATATGTGTATTGTATAGTGTGTTTTAAGTAGCACTTATAGAAGTAAAGGGAAATGACAAAACTCTATTGCATAATAAACATGGAAAAAGATCATATAGTTCAGAGAACCAGCATTCTGCATTCTTATAGGCCTAGTATGCCCTAGGATCCCACGACAATATGCCCGGGATCCCACTACAGTATGCCCGGGGTATCAAGTGAAGGAATTCTTTTAAATGTTTATACAATAAAAGATAAGTCTTAAATATTCTATTTCAATCTCTTTCCCATTGTGAATATTATAAATACTTATTTTACTTATTTCCTAAACGTAAATGGTCATTTTATGATACTAAAACACTTATAATGATATTTTATTGCTTAGGAGGAATCGCATTTTTGCCTTAAGGAGATTTATGTGACTTGCACACAATTTGGTTCGTAATCCACTGCCATTTTGCTGCGGTAAACCAAGCCCAATCTACCAAATAACAAATATTTGGCCCGAGATCCTTGTCTCTACTTGGGCTTGTGTGCTAAGAAAAAAAAACACTCTCATACTAGGACGGAAGATAATAATTGTGCTCATAATTTCGCTAAATATTCAATTAATGTCCCAAAATGTGTTATGTGAATGGAGGATATTTCACAACAAGTCTTTCTATACTTTAGGCTGATATAGCTGATTTTTCTTAATAAAAGTGTTCTTTTTTCTCAAAAAAGAAAAAAAAAATTGACCATAATTGTACACATCCTTTCTTCACGTACAGAATAAATCTGTGTATCATAGTTTTACTATTTTCTAAAATTAAAATAACAACCTAGACTCTCTTTTTTTCCCTTGGTTTTGGATATGGCCAGACTCCAAAGTCCAGAGTCGATCCCAACAAAAATTCGAACTTTAACACTGAAATAAAATTAGCTCTTTATTATAGCCCAACTAAGGGGGGCACTTTGATTTTGAAGTTGAGTCCATGATCAATTTTAGCCCACTATACTTTTCTAAAAGCAGCCTAGCTCCAAATAGGAGAAAGTAAATAAGTTTCTTTGTTATTGTTTGGCCCAGCTAAAACCAAATTACTAATATGTGAACAAGTCTAGAAAATTGACCCCCTTACGGTATAGTTTGGGAGGATTTAAGATTTTTAAAAGTTTGTACCATATATTGTAAAGTCTTACTTATTTTAAAAGAAAATTTTAAATTACATACTGAAGAATACTTTAAAATCCTAAATGATTTTTAGGAAACAATAATTTCAGGGATATAAAAAATTTATAAAACAACTATTAAGTATTGACATGAATTTATCCTTGGATATAAAAGCAAATGGAAGTGGACATTGAATCAAAAAACAATCGTTGGTTATAAAAGATTAAAAGCAAATGGAATTGACATTGAATCAAAAAACAACATATCATATTAAAAGAATTTCAAAATCTTATAATAATTAAAAAAAAAGAATTTCAAAATATTTTGAAAAATATTGTATATATATCTTATAGAGTAGTACACTACAAAATAAACAAAAATTGAAACATTTTGGATTAGATAGGTAACTTCAGCCTTTTGAAAACGTAACCTTTTTTGTCCTCAAGAAACGTAAGAAGCCTATCAAAAGATTAAGAGATTGATTTGGTTCCGCCTGGGAAATAATACGAATTAATTTGGTTCCTCTACTTCCAATTGGATGTAGAACTCTATCAAGAGACTCCAAATTTTGGACTAATTGCCCACCGGAAAGTATTAATCATATTTGCACTATATCCAAAAAAAGAAGACTAATCAAGTTAGAATTAAGGCTAATGATATGCTATCGTGGGACTTTTGCATGACATACATATCCTCGATGTTATGAATCTTTTCCCTCCTCATTGTATTTAAATAATAATGGTTTCTTAAAAAAAATTGTGGTGGATTTTTTTTTTTTTTTAAGGGAAAAATATAGTTAATACTTAACATTTCTAAGATTTGAGTTAATACCAGCCAAGTTAAAAACTTTTCAAAACTAATTAACTTAGTTCTTAACTTTTAAACCCTTACCCATTTTAATTATATTTTTCAATATAATTACTAATTAAAGATTAACTTGATAAATTTTGAAAAGTCTTAAACTTAACATACATTACACTTTGAGTAAATTGAAGTTCCCTATATCAAAAAAAAAAAAAAAAAACAATTATAAAAAGTCAACCAGAGGAAGTTCTATTTTAGTAGGAAACGGAGTCAGTGTCACGAAGGCTTGTGCGTGTGACGATTAGTAATAAGAAGTAAAGAAGAACACCTTTTCCTTAAAGAAGTAGAAGTACGTAGCCAATGAAGTTTTACCAACTTCGTTCCTTTTTTTGGTACTCTGTCCTTCTTTCACTTTTTTGTTAATAATAGGATTCTTTTATTGCTATTTGCTACTCGCTAGGCCTCTGCTTCTTTTATGTCTCTTCAAAGCTTCTCTCCTTTATCTTCTATTTTTTTTTTCTTTCTCTGTTCTATTGAGCTTTGGTGGATTGGGTTTCCTTTGAATCTCAGAATTTTCAAGTATTTTGCTTCTGGGTGTTCGACTCTTAGTACCTCTAAGTGGTGGTCAAACTCATCGTAATTTGATGCTCCTTTTTTAATAAAAATTTTACGTACTCGATGTAGCTCTCTTGCTTTTTGTTTAACTTCTACAAGCTTTAATGATACCGTGACTTTAAAACGCTTTTGTATGTTGATCTTTGTGGTTTACTAAAGTTACATTGTGGTAGTTTATGGCTTTTGATTATCTGCAGTATTGGGTTCTTTTTCAATGTAAGTGTTTGCTACTCTCCAACCCCTCATTCTCGTTCAATTGCCTTGAAATTCTTGACCACTAGACCACAACAATGTTGTACGTCAGAGCCAAAGTATAAAGAAAAATAAGTAGGGATTCATGGTGTTTGTATGGTGCTCTTGCATGACAAAGTGACACAGAAGGAAAACAATTTGACAGTCCTAAATTCTAAGTTATTTTGATTTCTCTATATCTAATGTTGTTTTGGTTTCCAGTCATTGAATGAATTGTCTCATTAAGCTCAGATAAACTAAACGGACTCCAAATCTGACAATTAAAGTTATGTTAAAGCTGGATTTTATGTGTTTGTCATTTTTTTTTCAGTTTGGCAATAAAACCCCAGCTTTGGTGAAAGCATCTGTGTCTGAATAATTATCGGGGTTAGCATGAATAAGATTATGATGTTGGGACTTGGGATTGTTTTTGATTATGGAAAGTTAGAGCAACTATGTCAATGCTTGTCATACTTGATTGCTTTACATGGCAGTATGTCAGCTATGCCCGTGTTTATGTGTGAATGTTAGGCTTGCTTTTAGCTGGTAGACCATATAGGGCCATATTCTTCAAAAATCTACAATTAGATGTTGCATTCACTGGATTCGATTGTTTTGCTTTTATGATTATCATTTGTCCTGTTTCTTGGCTAATAGTCCAGCAATCTCATATATATTGCTAATATGTCTTTTGAGCATGTTGGATACTCATTAATCAAAATAGTTGCAGTATAATCCTGTGAGTAGGAGGTGAAGAAATTGTGATTTTGGCCTGCATCTGAAAGGTGGATTATATCTTAGTTGTTTGTGTTCAATATGGAGGACATGTTTAAAGTCATTATGGAGGACATATCTAAAGTCATTCCATGGGTTGGGTACATAGTCCAGATGTTTGAAGATATGTGTTTGGAAATGGATGAGATCGTGAAGCAGGTATCCTTTTAAATTTCCTTTTGACCTTTTTATGTTGTTTTTGTTTTATGTGGTGGTTGAATTTTGGCATTCTATTGAATGTAAATGTTATGTTGATTGTGCCTTATCAGCATCTATATCTTGACAACCTCATGGGTGTAGTACTGTAAATATGTATTACTCAGCTGTCAATTTTAATTATGAGGATTTTATATTATTGTTCTTATTTGATATATTGTTTGGTGACTAATAGGCTGTTCTTTACTTTTTAAACTGTGCTTATGATACTCTTATTAGTAATGCTCAAACATTATAGCCATCTTTCAAATTGTTAAACTGTGTAATAATTTGGATGTGTGTTATGTTGCTTTGGTTGCTTGTATCTTGTTGCATTCTTGCACCATCCTTAATTGAATTCTTTTCACATTATGTCTCCATGCCACTATTTCTCTTATACTTGATTGCATTCTTGAACAGTATGAGGTTCAAAATGATGAAAGCCAGTTGGAGATGGAGAGTGGGAATGTTAGAGAATGTAGCTCAGAAGTCATGCAAGATGTGCTCCCTCCATCTTCTGTGGACACAGAGAAAGAAGAAGTTTCTGACTTGTCTGTGGCAGGAAACACTGATGGAACCACCCGTGAAAAGTTTGGAGAATGTATTGGTGAAAAACATTTTAAAGAGGGACCTTCCAAAGGAGATCATTTGCTAGATTCATCTTTTGTGGAACCTGTAGAGGGCATGGATATTGGTTTATCTTTTGAGGAAAATATCAATACTGGTACGAATGTAAAGGTTGAATTTAGTATCAAGAAAAATCCTACCAAGGAAAAGCAAACCTCTAGAAAGAAGAATTCAAGCATGAGACGGTTATCCCATCAATTTCAAGCTGATAATGAGATGACATTAGATATTAGAGCGGAAATGTTGCTGCCATTTCTAGATGATGTCAAAGGGTCTAACTCTTTCAAGAAAATAGCAGAAGACATAGATGATGATGCTTGTGATGACATACTATCCCCTGACTCTGTTAGTTTGGTTGAGTCCAGTGAGGGTAAAGTTGTGGAAGTTGAACTTCGATGTGGTGATACCTCAACACAATCAATTGGTAAGTACCGTATTTTTCTTATTGTTCTGGATCTTATGACCTCTCTCCATGGATTAGGGGAGAAGGGGCTATTATATTATTTTTATGAATCAGAGACTCTGTTTTGTGCAGAAAATGGTAGTCATTTTATCTTTCTCTTCGTATAGCATTTATTTGCTTGGAAATATTATTGATTTTCCTCCGTTCTCTTGCCCATACATATGGGTTGAGGATTATATGGATATTCTTTTTTAGTAGAACTTATCCCAAAAAATAATTCTTTCTTTATTAGTAGTACATATTGTTTATTGCAGTTATAAGATTTTAGATGTGAAGCTTATAAATCTATAGTTCATTTATGTGTGTTATGCACATTTGTAAAGTGCACTATGCTTCCCTACAGAAGTTTTTAATTAAAGCCTAAATAAAAAAGTTCTCATTTTTTTTTGTGCTCTTTCTCCCTTGTTGCAATCAGGTGCTCACTATGAATTAACACAATAATTACACAATAATTGTAGAGGAATGTTACCATATGTTTTGTTTTCTGCATTATTTCAGAGAGATCTTGTGGATCCGTTGATGAAGGGTCTAGAGAGGATGATGTTACCAAGCAAAGCATACAAACTGTTCAACCATCTGATAAAGTGCAGCTTGATGAAAGTTCTGTTATGGTACCATATTGCAGTGAACTTTATACCATCTCTTGTGAAGAATCAAAAGACCGTTCTTTCAAGGTACAACTTTCTTCCTTTCTCTTTCCTAATGCTTAAGCCATTAGAAAATGATAAATCTAATCATTTAACCATAACTAGCAACGTGCGGTACAACTTATTATTAGTTATTTTATAGACAAAATAGAAATCACTATATGTGTGTGTTCACACATTGAAAATTATGTGATATAGTGGTTAATATATAAATATGCATGTTTCATACCTACTAAAAAATGCATATATCTTTCAATTATTATTTTTAACATTCTTAATTATGTGTTACTAATTTTTTCCCTTTCTGTTGGACATTGCTTCAATTTTTGCATAATATAGGGTTTCAATTGTTCCTCACACAAAAAATAAAAAAAAATAAAAAAAATCTCATATAAATTTTAGAAAAATTATATTAAATTTCATTATGCAATAACAAAATAAATATATTTATTCTATTACACACACATATATATTATATGACTAAAAAGAGTTAGGAAATTTAAAGAATTAAGATTTAAGTTGTTGCGTCAATTGTTGTCAAAGCAACTAAACATGAATAAGAATGTCATAGTCTAATTTTTTTTTTTATTATTATTCCAACTAAAATTATCTTATATAGAGTTTATAAAAATAATTGTATAAAAAAATTCATTTGATATAAATAATTAATGCTCAACTATAGATAATTAATATATACATTTACTCTATTGGCTAATTTAATAAACTAATACTTTGATATAAGTACAAACTTTGTTAATTTAGAATCCTAAATAAAGAGAACTTAAAAAAATGCGCCACATGTCATATATATATATATATATATATGAATCTAACAGATACTTTGAAACAAACATTCCAAGTAATAGTAATATACAAGTCAACAATATTTGAGTTAGAAATAAGGTGTTATAGTTGGAAATTAACGCAATATGGATAATAACTTGTGTATTTCTCTTGTTTTCCTGGTTCTTTCAGAAAGACTTTAATGAAGACCTTGCTTCAAAACTGGGGTTGAAGAAGAAGAAAGAATATGAGCTGAATCCAACCTGTTATGACGAATTTAATGCAGGATTGGATGAACAAAGAGGAAAAGGTTCCAAATCATATCTTGCTGAAAACCCTGATACACCAGACCAAGAATTCTCTGAGTCTGACTGGGAGATTGTTTAGATCAATTACCATTATGTCTGCAGATGAGTCGGTAGTTCAACTGGTTTGGTGGCCTTGATTATGCTGATGAAACTGCGAATTAACAAATGTTTCCTTTTTTTTTTTTTTTTTTTATATATATATATATATATATAAAACAAATGCTTTGAATTATTTGATCTCTTCAATCAAATGTACACTGTTAGATACAGTGAGTCCTTATAAAGGCAGAAGATATCCATTTATTCACAGGTGGATTTTTGGTTCGGATATACATATTTCTTTAGGAAAAGACCCTCTCCCGTTCAAATCCTCAATTTTCTCCAATTCTTTGGAGTTTAATCCTTTTTTTTTTTTTTTTTTTTTTAATTTGCTTAATAGAGATTTCACATTTCCAAAGAAGGAAAAATTAAAAATATTGAGGGCTTCCCAATCTCTTTTTTTGGCTTGTGCAAATAGGTGGAGATGGGGTTTGATTCTCTAACCTTATTCTAGGGAAGAAAAGTTTTTCTTTCGATTAATTACACATTTATTCCTCAACTTTTGTCTTATGTTTCAAGATAATCTTAACCTTTAATGCAGCAAAAAAAAAAGATAATCTTAACCTTTAACCATATAAATGTGGTGCCAAAAAGGTCATCACTGTCAATTGGTGAATTGAAAAATATGATGTAGCAAACAAAAAAAATACTAAAATCAAGCCCATATGCTGACATGGAGCCCAGGTGGCAGTTATTAATGGTAAGGATACTCCATGTCAGCCAGCAATGCTTTTATTTTAGTATTTTCTGTTTTCCATATTATACTTTCTCATTTATCAATTGACGGCATAGATTTTTTTTTTGATAGGTAATAACATCTTTAATTGATAATAAAAGCACAATGAATTTACGATAGTAAACTCACTGCACTGAAAAGAATACAAACCAATCAAAAGGAAAGACTAACAGAATTAACGAAGTCAAACAAAGAATGACAATGTGTAAACCCCCAAATCCGGGACCACTCAAACAAAGTCCTGAGTAGCAAAGACTTCACACAGTTTACAAGTCTCTCAGTTTCCTCAAAAGTACGGGCATTGCGCTCCTTCCAAATTAACCACATAATACATGCTGGAACCATATTCCACACTTTGGAAGTGTGACTCCCCAACCAATTCCACCATGCAGAAAGAAGAGAAACAACACTCTTCGGCATTACCCATTGAACCCCAAACAAACGAAGGACTTCACTCCACAAAGTATAAGCATACTTACAATGGATCAATAAATGATCCACAGTTTCTTCATCACATTGACAAAGGCAGCACCAATTCACAAGAGGTAACTTCTTCTTAACTAGGTTATCTATAGTAAGATGCCCACCCCTAGCAGCTGTCCATAAGAAGAAAGCCACCCTTTTAGGTACCTTAACATACCAAATGCTCTT
This sequence comes from Quercus suber, assembly GCF_002906115.3. Lineage (NCBI taxonomy): Eukaryota > Viridiplantae > Streptophyta > Magnoliopsida > Fagales > Fagaceae > Quercus > Quercus suber. The sequence continues at coordinate 1,411,988 of NW_027069510.1, forward strand.
CCAAGGAAAAGACACTAACGGGGCTGCTAGCAATGAATTATAGAAAGAGCGCACATCAAAAACACCACTACGATTTAATTGCCACATCATGGTATCATCACCCCCCCCCCTAGGTAACTTGGAGGAAATATACGCAAAGAACTCATAAAAGATCCCTGTCTCCCAATCTTGAAATGCACGACGGAAACGTAAGTTCCAGCTTCTACCACCTCCATCCGGAGCATAATCAACCATTTCAGAAATCATAGCTTCCTTGTTCACAGCAATAGCAAACAGTGCCAGATATAAGTCTTTCAAGGCAGTAGGGCTACTTTAAGGGTCATACCAGAATCTGATGCAAAAACCCTCACCTACCACACACAACACATGACCAAAGAAACTCTCAGCGCCCTTCCTAATGTTCTTCCACATACCACATCCATGAGTCCCTCTAACAACTCTAGTACACCATCCCCCACTAGACTCCCCATATTTGGAAGCTATAACCTGCCTCCATAAACGTGTGACCTCAGTCCTAAATCTCTAGAGCCATTTCCCAAGCAAAGCTTGGTTAAACAGCCCAATTTTCCAGATCCCCAAACCACCAAACTCTACTGGCCACACAACTTTCTCCCAAGCAACAAGTGAGAATTTAAAGACCTCATTAGATCTCCCCCAAAGGAAATTCCTCTGAATCTTCTCTAATCTATCCGCCACATGTTGTGGAATAGTGAATAAAGATAAATAATAAGTAGGGAGACTTGATAAAGTAATTTTCAATAAAGTAAGTCTACCTCCTTTTGACAAATATAATTGCTTCCAACCTGTAAGCTTTTTTTCCATCCTTTCAATGAGAGGGTTCCAAATTGAGGAATCCTTGTAATGTGCCCCCAAAGGCATCCCCAAATAAGACATGGGTAAACAACCTACCTTACAACATAAAATACGAGATAAGGCATCCAAGTTCCCAACCTCCCCAACCGACACAATCTCACTCTTACCAACATTTACTTTCAGTCCTGTGATAGCTTCAAAGAAAATTAGAACCATACGAATATGTAATAATTGTTCCTTGGAAGCATCACAAAATAGAATAATATCATCAGCGAACAAAAGGTGAGAGATATGCAAACCTCCACGTGTATTGGGATTTGCCTGGAAACCACTGATAAAGCCTCCGTCCTCTGTCCTTTTCAACAACCTCTCAATACCTCCATTACTAATAAGAATAAGAGTGGAGATAAGGGATCCCCTTGGCGAAGAACACGAGAGCTACCAAAGAAATCAACTGGAGATCCATTAATAAGGACTGAAAAACAAGCAGTAGAAATACACATCTTCATCCATCTCTCCCACTTCTCCCCAAAACCCATCCTCTTCATAAGGTAAAATAAGGCACTCCAACTCACATGATCATAAGTCTTCTCAATACCCAATTTAATAATCACACTCGAAATACCACTCTTCAATCTACTATCCAAGCATTCATTTGCAATAAGAACAGAGTCAAGTATCTGTCTTCCCCCAACAAAAGAATTTTGGGAGTTGGAAATAAGTTTATCCAACACACAACGAAGTCTATGTGCCAAAACCTTTGAAAGTAGCTTGTACAGACTGTCCACTAGGCTGATTGGGCGAAAATCTCTAATATTGACTACACCAAGCTTCTTGGGAATCAAATACAGAAAGGTGGCATTGAGTGATTTTTCAAAGATACATTCTTTATGGAAGTCTGCAAAAAAAGCCAAAATTTCCTTCTCAAGAACACACCAGCATTTTTGAAAGAAAGCCATAGTAAAGCCATCTAGACCGGGAGATCACCCTTAGCCTCCTATAGGGCTGCAATGATCTCCTCCTTCTCAAAATCTCTTTCTAAAGCAATCCGATCAGTTTCATCCATATTTGCAAACTCTAAACCATCAATAGCAGGCCTCCAAGATTCGGTCTCCTGATACAAAGCCTTATAAAAACCCACCACTTGATCCTGAATTGCAGACTCATCCTCATACAAGATACCCTCAACCTCCACACCTCTCATAGTATTTGAACGTCTATGAGAATTAGCAAGCCTATGAAAAAATTTAGTATTATTATCCCCTTCTTTTAAGTACAAAGCCTTTGATTTCTGCCTCCAAGAAATCTCCTCTAAGGAAGCTAAATACTCAATATCAGCCTTTATCTCAGCCTTTCTTGCACTATCTGCATGTGACAAAGTTTGCAGCCCTTCTCTCAAATCTAGGTCCAGAAGTTCAAATATCAGGGATTTTTTCTTAAAAGCCACATCCCCAAAAACATGTTTATTCCAATGCTTCAAGTCTCCCTTAAGAGCCTTTAATTTGCATACTAGAACATAACTAGGAGACCCCACAAAATGGTATCCGTTCCACCAACCTCTCACAAGATCCACAAAACCCTCCACCTTAAGCCACATATTCTCAAATTTGAAAGAAGTCTTTCCCCTCGACTTTCCACCCGCCTCCACAAGAAGAGGACAGTGGTCTGAAATTACTCTAGGAAGAGGCCTTTGAATCACATCCAAAAAATGATCCTCCCAATCAGCAGATACTAGCACTCTATCAATTCTAGACATAGAAGGGTTCTCTGAGTCACAGAACCATGTATACTCACCCCCCACCAATGGTATATCAACCAATAAATCCCTCTCAATAAAGTTCGAGAATTTGAACATGGCTGGACTGAAAGAAGAACAACTAAGACGCTTTACTGGATATCTGATGATATTAAAATCACCAAAAAGACACCAAGCAGCACTCCACCTCCCTCTCACACTATCAAGTTCAATTCATAAAGCATCCCTAAAACCATCAGCATTCGGACCATATACCCCTGTACATATCCAAGCAAAACCGTCTACCATGCACTGTAACAAAACCGAAACAGAAAAGCATCCAATAATACAATCTATTTTTTTTATACACCCTTATGTCCCAAGCTAAAATAACCCCCCTTGCTGTATGAATAGCATCTAAAGCCTCCTAATCAACAAAAGGGCTACTCCAAAGACTTTTCACAATAGCAAAATTGACAGAATCCAACTTGGTTTCTTGGAAACACACTACATCACACTTCCACTCCTTAAGTAAATTCTTCACCGTATCCCTCTTTTGAGGATTGTTTAATCCTCTCACATTCCAAGATAAGATTTTCAAATTCATGGACAACTACCTGAGCCCACCCTACTAAAATTCTCAATCTCTTTGGTTTGTCAACCAGATTGCCCCTCATAGTTAACGGAAGAGACTAAACTCCTTAGTTCCCTCATTCCTTTTTTTGATGAAGATGCATTACGACGCAAACTACCTACCGTGGCTTGTTTTTCTCACACTTCCTCAAGCTTTTGAAAAAAGGCAATGCACTGCTGTTCGCATGAGTCAATAGGAAAGCCCACAAATTTACCAAAGCCCTTGATCTTCCTCTTCACCCACACTGAAGGTTCCAACTCCTCCCCCACAAGAAAATCATCTAGTACAGTCTCCTTTGAAACTAATTCCATACCCCTTTGTGGATCCCACTTAGCCAGAGGCACACATTCCAAAGCATTCCTAACATCCTCATCCTTACCTGACCTCGTGGGGTTGACCCAGTCCAGTAGCATGATTTCATCGTCCTTAGAATCAAAGCCCAACTTAGACAGGGGAGAGAAACAATTATTACCCAGCATCTGGTGACGACAGAACATATCGAAAAATTCATAAACCAATAGAGGTGGGGAAGCAGATGGTTCGGCATTGACAGGTTGCCCATCAGAGTTAAGGACAGGCCCAGAGTTTAGGAAGTCCTCCGCTGGACAACCGGCGACCCTCACACTAAAACCCTACAACCCACCTCAGCCTTGCTAGAGTTAGGGTTCATTGGAAGACCACCGACAGCCCCAACCTTGCCATCGCACCCATCGGACCTTGAAAAGACACCACCAATCTCGTCGGTACTAGGAAAAACCATCAGTGGCTTCTCGGCAGAACCGTGGGGGTCTGAATCTTTACTAAACTGGGTTCCTGCTGACAAAGCATGAGTCAACATCTAACCCAGACACCCCTCGATCCTTGGGAGGTCCCCATCCAACTCGCCGGTACACGAAGACAACATCGGACCCTTCTCAGCTGAAACATGTGAACCCGATCCTTCTCCCACCTCCCATGTACTTCTTTCAGTCAAACGTAGAAAAATTAGAAAAATAATTGAGGACCAAATGTATGGTTAAAATTTTTAAACCAGTACTCTCTAGATGGTATGTATCTTATTTATTGTATAATATAATTGAATCATTTTCAATGACTTATAGATTGCCTAATATATAGTTATGCAACCTGAAGGAAACTATCCTAACTAATATCCATATGGATTAATAAATAGAAAAGAAGGTAAAGAAGAGCTTTTTCTTTTTAAGAAAAAAAATGGTTAAGAGAGGGTGATTAGTGTGACATTCCTATTTGAGCATAACCATAATCGTCCCTAGCGGCCCCCATGTTAAGACTTTATCCTAATGAAGTATAAGGAACGCTAACACGTTACTAGTGGGGAATGGGTGACTCAATCCTAAGATACTTTGCATATAAAAGTCTTGTTGGCCTAAGGCCTTAGCCACTTGGCCAACAATCACGTTAGTGTGTGGAGCCTAATTTAATAGGTGGAATTTAAACTTTTCATTTTAGATAAGTAGTAGGTCATGATCAATGATAGTAGACAAAGAAGAGAATAATAATATACTAAAAGATTCATGGCTTTCCCATTCCTATTCATTAAAAAAGAGAAAAAAAAAAAAAGAAAAAAGAAAGAAAGAAAGAAAGAAAGAAAAAAGGTAAATATGGGTAAGAGCACTAGCATTGGGACGTAAACATCCCCAGTTGCTATTTTACAACCTAATTTCTTAAAAACAAGCTCCATCCCAGTTGCTAAACCCAAATTTTTTTCCCACCCGCTATAGTGAAGTTGCATATATGCAACCTCATTGTTCACATGTTGTATAAAAAAATACTACTATTATTTTATTAATTAACTCCATTTTCTCTCTCCTCTAACTCTCTGTCTCAGTTGTCTATCTCTATCTCTTCTCTCACTATTTCTCTCTTCTCCGTTTCCCACTCTTCTCCCTCTTCGAATCGATAAGTGCTGGGTTCAGTGGCGGCTAGGGGTGTTTGCGGTGCGGTTTTGGGCCATTTTTAGTACCGCACTTTGCGGTGCGGTTTAATTAAAACCATAATTGTACCACACCTTCTTTTTGCGGTCATATGTGCGGTGCGGTGTGGTGCGGTGTGGTTTAGAGTTTAGCCAAAACCATAACCGCATTGCACCTCATTTTTGTGGTCACATGTGGATATTATGTATAAGATGCGGTTTGAAGTCGATATATTTTTCAAATTTTGGGCTTTTCCTACTCAGCCCAAAACTAATTTTTTCCTTTTTTTGGGCCAAGTTTTAAATTATTGAGCTAGTTTTTCTTTATTTTGGGTTGGCTTTTCTAGTCGACACTTGCTAGGGTTCTTAATTTTTTTTTTTTTTTGAAAACTAGGGTTAATAAACTATTAATAATTTATTTAATATTAAAAATAATAAATATATTAATATATAGAGAGGGTGTGGTGTGGTGCAGTTTGTGTGGTTTTCTTATTATAAAACTGCAAACTGCATTACACCGTGCAGTGTGGTGTGGTGCGGTGTACTATTACTTGCGGTACGGTGCGACTATACCATTTTGTGAATGGTTTTGGTGTGATTTTTGCGGTTTATGCGGTTTGGTGAACACCCCTAGTGGTGGGGTTTTGGTGGTGGAGTGAATCAGTGGCCATGTTTGGTGGTGGTAGATCGGCATGGAAGATCATCGTGGGTGGGATTTAGTTGGGTTTAGATCACCGTGGTTGGGATTCAGGTGGTCGTGGGTGGGTGAATCGATGCTACACTGCTATTCTCATCTCTTTCAACTGAAGATTAGTCATTTCTGGTCTTGGGTCGTGGTTTCTTGGTCATTTCTAAGCTTGTGGTTTGATGGGTATGTAAATTTTGTTGAAATTTTTGGGTTTCTTGGTGGTTAATTGTTGTTCATTTTTTGGTTTGTGGTTTATCTATGGTTGTTTGTGGTTCGGTGGCTTGGCTAGCTTTGGTGGGTTACAGTGGCAATGGGTTTGTGATTGCTTCGGTAGGTTGAAATTGTTGGGCTAAGTTGTGGTAGGAGGTTGCTAGCCTTGGTGAGTTAGTGGTGGTGGTGGGTTTGACGGAGATAGAGGAAAAGAGAGAAGTGTGATGTTTATATTATAATATTATTTAATTGTGTAATTTATATTGTTTTATTGAGTTGTATATACTATATACCCCACCCACAATGGATGGGTAACCAACACATATCAAATTGAGTTGTATATAAAAATAGAAATTGGAATATTGGATAAGTTGTAAAATAAGATGGTAAAATAAGTAAAGTAATTTTTTAGGATGTAAAATAGAAATTTTTTAGCATCTCAGATGCTAATGCTCTAAGGGGAGGTCGGGATCATGGGTTCACGAAGCCTAGAATTGCCACACTGCACCACCAAGGGTGCTAGTACCATTGGACTAACATGTTTTTTTTTTTTTTTAGAGAGAATTTCAATCTATGACGTCCGCTTCTGATGATAGCTCTTATTATCAGACCAAGACACCAATCAGTTTTTTATATAGGCAGGGATTGAACCCCAGATCTCTTATTCAACTATCAGAGACTTTACCAATTGAGTTAGCTGGAACCTACCCATTGGACTAACATGTTGAACCATATTTGCAAAATAAAATTTTCTTTTTGCAGTAAAATGTTAAGAATATTAATGTGAGCGGACATTTAACATTAAAAAAAAAAAAGAAAAAAAAAAGTGAACAATTAGCATCGAATGCAAATTATGAAGGGGTCATAAAAAAAAAAATGATATCAATGAGTTAGGATAACTCTTAGATTTCTCCAATCTCCACCATCTGTAGGTGGGATTATACTTATCGTAATTTTTAACATTTTTTTTTTTTAAATTTTTAATTATTATTATTATTATTATTTATAACGGAGCCATTTGATATTGCTTGCCTTTCAAAAAAATCCACTTCACTTCTTAAAGGCCTGGGCATAGTTAACCGATCTTTGTGTGTGTTTTTATTACGTATATTTTTGGAGTAAAAGAGGCCGGCAATATTTAGGAATGTTAATACGTTGAAGTGAGCCACACATCACTATAGACGTAATCTCTTCGGTTTGTTTACTTGGCCATCAAGTTCAAACCATATGCTCTTTCTCAACCAAAAAAAAAAAAAAAAGGTTCAAACCATATTCCAAAAAATAGAAAAAAAAATTCAAACCAAACTCGAGTTTAAAATCATGTTTAGTGCTTTAGTTAATGAATGAGATATGCCACTTAATTTATGCATGAATAATTTTATTTTCAATAATAGATTAATCATTAAACAAACAAAAATCACATTGTGTCAACAACTAAAATAAAATAGCTTAAAAAAAAAAAGGCTACTCAATCCATTATATCATCATCACAAAAATATGAATGTCTAAAAAAAACTAAACCTTAATTTGTATAATGTTGGTTTTAATTAGCTCAACTAGTAAAATTTCTTGTCGTCTAGTGACAGAGCCAAAAAATATATCTAATGGGGATTGGGGCCAACTAATTATAACAAAAGTCTTGAATAAAAATAAAATTAAGTCAAAACAAATACTTAGTTCCATATATTAACTTTAACTTGACAATATTATGCCGTATGTAACTATGTTCCTTTGATGTACTAAAATCATTTGAATTTGATTATGAATTAATCAAGGATCGATCATGTACTCATAAAAGTAACATCTATTTGCTTAGGATCATATTTTTGAACTCTTATAGGGAGTTCAACACCTAAAGTTTCATATTTTGGCACCAATGGTTAAGTAAAAGCTTTTGAATTTTGAAAATTTTTTCTTTTAAAATATGCATGTATGGGCAAGTTTTGCAGTCCAGGTCCAACATGTATGAGATCTTAGCTTAGTAAGCCCATTACAATCAATTTGTAGAGAGTGGGTTAAAGAACTAGGCCCTAGTGAACTTAACAACTGCTAGTATGGATTTAAAAAATGATTAAGCAAAAATAAAGCACACAAGATTGAACGAATTCCCTGTCCAAGGAGACCAATTTTATTATGAGTCAGTAGGACTGGTCATAAGTGCAATGTTGGTAGCTACAGTCTTTTTTCTCCCCCCTCTCTCATGGAGAGTCTCTCACATTATATAGCTTCCTTTGGACCATCTTGATCTTACATTTGTTGATCATCTGAGCCCTTATTTGAGCACTTGTTCCATCAGTCACATTCTTTGGCTTTTTGTGAGTCGCAGTAGCCAAGACTGCATTGTTCAAGGTTTTCTTCACATAAATGTGGTCAGAAAAGTATCTGCATTGCATTTAATGCGATGGTAGCAGTTTTTTCTTAAATATTTCTGAATTCCCATCGCTCTTGTACATGTATGACGCGCGTCCTTGTAGCTGAAGCGTCCTGAAAGTTTGCCTTGATCGTGTGGAATATAGATTTGAGCTGCATTCATTATGTCCGAGGAGGATTTCCTTCTCGGACCACCCTCCATTCGTTTCTTACTTATGAGATTTTAAAAATTGGAATCCCTCACAATTATTTCCCCCTCCTCGGACGTTCACTCGTCCTCGGATAGGGCCCAAGGCCCAATATATAATTTTGGGTCCTTATCTCTACAATGCATATGATAGATGGTTAGTCCATAAATTACTCACACTTTAAAAGGTAAATATTTGAATTTTATAAACTAGTTATATAACTATATTTAAAAAAAGAAAAAAAAAACGAAATGTGCAAACCCAAACAATTAAACAATTGTTTAACCAATAAGATTTAAGTTTTATATTTTATTTGAACTCTTTTCTTTGTTGATTTGGCTTTTTTTCTTTTCCTTTGAAAAATTGTTGATTTGGATTTGGGAGTTTTGCAAGTATTTAAAGGGCCATGCCCTTATTAATGGGCCAAGGCAATATTTTGTTTTTTGGGTTTTTCTTTTTATATAATGCTTTGAGTTTTCTGTGCTATTTTTTTTTTACTAGTTTAAATATTTGAGAATCAATTATAAATTTTGAAAGACTAAACTCTACCCCATCTATTTACTAAAAAAATTTTAGTTTTTGAGATGTCAAATTCTAAAAATTTCAGGGGGGCAATTTGTAAGTTGTAATTGAATATTTTTTGTTTTTGACAAATCTAATGTGAATTGTAAAAAGTCATGGCTTCCCGGCCCCTCCCTAGTTCCGCCCTATTGTCGTTGAATGAGAGATTTGAGATACGATCTCCGCTTACATCAAAAGCTAATTAGTATCTTGATCTGATAAACTTATCATCTTCCTTATCAATAATTAATATACTAAAGTTAATTAGTTTGTCATGGACATAAACAAAAAAAATTTAAAAAGAAAATAATTAATATATATTATAAATGAAAATATAACCTAAAAATAAATAAGTATGACAAAAAGAGACAATGAATTAGAAAGATATAGTAAATTTTACTACATAAGCTTTAAAATTGGTATGTCATCAATTACCCAAAAAAAAAAAAAAAAAGAGATACAAGAATGCACAATCATCTCCATAAACTAAATCATGTGTAACACTTTACCTCATTTCGTCACTTTCTGAGTTAAGTCTAACAAAACGTAATATTAAAAGACCAATTGACCCTCTACAATCTATTTTGAAATAAGAGATCAATTGGTGTTTTAATACTAATTTATGTTAAACTTAATCCCCAAAGCAGACGTTAGGGGCTAAGTGTTACAGAATTATAACTTTGGGGCTTCAATTGTTTATTTTGATAGTTCAGGGAAAATGTGTAAAATGAGGTATAGTGTAGAGTAAAAAATTGTCATTTTTCCTTAAAAAAAAATATTAAACCTAAGACATGAGTTATTTGTAGAATAAACTCAAAAGTCAAAACACATACAATATCTAAGTAAGCCATAACTCATAAATATATTTTACAAAAAATTAGCAACGATAAAGTTGTGATTTTCAATTCTTGTTTTTCGGCATTAATTCTGTGTCAAATTTGATTGTAATTCATTCAATTATTTCCCAATATTTTTATGGGATTAAATGTAATGGATATACTGTTCAATTTAGTAAAGAACTGGGAAGAATGAGGTGTACTTGGGTCGGGTTGGGTTAAAGAGTTTTTTAAACCAACTCATCTTTGTTGGATTGAAAAATTCTCAACCAACCCAACCCATCACATGTATAGAAACCAATCCAACCTAAACCACATGGATAGGATTGAGTTGATGGGTTTTTTTGTGTGTGTGTGTGTGTGTATATATATATATACATATTTTTTGCATTGTAAAAAATTAGGCTATCATCAATTATTCATACACATTTTTCAATAAATTGTAATCCATATAATATGCTTACATTATATTTCATTTTTCCAAATTTATCACTACTAATTAAAAAAAAAAAAACCAAAACCAATCAAACTAGACACACACACACACACAATAATAATAACAATAATATTTGGCAAATTTTTTCATAATTATCCACTTAAGTTTGTGTCATGTATCCACTTAAATTTTTAAAATTTTTATGCCAAGTGAAGTAATAAGTGCAAAATACTAAAAATCTAATATTAATGAACTATAACATTTATTAAAAAAAAACCATTACATGTGCTTAATAAAAATCACTACACAATAAAAATCACTACATGTTCTATCTTATTAAAAATTATATAAAAAAACCTAATTATTTATATTTTTATGATAAAAATTGTGTTTAATCTTAAATGTATATGTGTTACATACTATTTTTTTTAATAATTTGACTAATTATTTATATTTTTATAATAAAAATTGTGTTTAATTTGAAATACATCCATGTGTTTCCATGAGTTACATACTAGTTAAAATAAAGACAACTAAATAAATTTATATACACGGTGAATTAAATTGGGTTAAGTGGGTCAATAAAACTATTAATTTTAACTCAACCCGACCCAACTCAAGATTGAAAATAAAATTCCATTACAAGTTTCATGTTTGTCTTGTTTTGAATTTTATTAATTTATTATAGGGAATTTGGAAAAAAAAGAGTGAGTGGTGGTGGTGGAGTAGGGGGGAAGGGAAGCTACGCCCAAAAAACTTTAGAGGGTGGGGTGGGGAAGGAAAGACGCGGGAATATGGCAGACAGTTGGTTGGGTCCCTCTACCTCTCCCTCTTTCCATTTGTGTAGTATTAGTAAGGCTATGACCACCCAATCCCATCACTCTCTTTCCCATTTTCCTTTCGGATCTCTTTCTCCAATGGCTACGCTTCGTTCTTCCTCACTCAACCATTGCCGTTGCTCCTCTAACTCAAACCCTAACCAGCCTTCTTTGCTCGTCTTTTCTGGTTTTACCTTCACTCAATCTCTCTCTCTATATATATGTTTTTATTTACAACAACAACAACAACAACAACAACAACAACAATTTTCGATTTTGTACAGGTGGGACTGCGTTTAACGGTGTGGTGGAAGAGCTTAAGAATTTCACGACTCGTGTCGCCCATGTTCTTCCTGTTAGCGATGACGGAGGAAGCACCGCTGAGATTGTTCGTGTCCTCGGTAATTTTTATTTTTTATTTTTTATTAATGAATGAATTTTTGGTTTTTGCTCAACAATTCTATGTTATGGTATTTGTGCATATATATATATATATATTTTTTTTTTTCCTGCTATTAGGTGGTCCGGCTGTTGGAGACATAAGGTCGAGGTGTTTGAGGTTGTCGGATCAAAGCAGTGCTGAGGCTCTTGCTGTCCGAAGATTGCTTGGTCATCGTTTACCACTTGATGCCCCAATGGCCAAATCAGAATGGTATGCTTTTTATTTTTGTATTTTATTATAAGTAATGAAATTTGATTGAAGAAAAAGATTACTTCATGTTCGCGACTGATGAACACAAATAATCTTAAACAATTACAAAGAATTAGACAGAAAATTGAAGTGAGTCATGGGTGATGGAACTCTATAATAGAATCATAAGTTCTGCAATCATTCTGCGGATTAAGAATTTTGTTTTCAAATGGGTGATGGTAGCATTAAGTATTTCACATGGATCGTCACACAATATAACTAGAATCATGGTTAGGAACAAGTGGATGCCCTCTCAATTTTTTCTTTGTATGTGTTTTTAAAATATAATTATATCATGTGGTGCATTATGATTACATTCAAATTATTGATACAATTTATTCTAAGTAAAACTCTATCGTCAAAGTTTCAGGAATTTTAAAAACATTTCTCCAATTAAAGTTCTATCATCAAAAGTTCCAAGAAATTTAACAGATTTTGTTTGAAATTATTTCCAAAATATTAATATTCTAATACTAAAGTAAGTCATAATTTATAAATATCTTATATATATATATATATATTAATATACATCGTTGAAAATTGTCTCAAATTCTTGTTTGGGTGTGGTTTGCTTATTGGATTTCTTATTGTGAATTTGTGAGTAGTTTTGTTACTGTTTGTGAGTGCCGTTTGTGAGAGGCTGTGAGTTGGTCTGTGAGGTTTGATTGAGAGGTTGTTATCCATATCCTTCATTGTAGATATTGGCTGGCATTGTGTGTGGATGTGAACTTGGTGTTGGCCAAACCAAATCTAACTTTTGTGTCTTATGTGAATGTTTTATTTTATTTTTTTAAATTTTTGTGTGAATATGCTTCCGCTAGTCCAAATTTTCAACATACATTTACAAGATAATCTTTGAAGAACAATTAAAACTTCTTTCTAAACTCTAAAGATTTGTTAAAGCTCCCTTTTCTTTTGGGGAGGAAGGGGGGTTGTTGTGGCTAGCTCTTTTTTTTAATTTGGATAATTAGGCATTATGTACACCAGGAAAATGATTCCCCTTCATTTGTTTTGAAATGGAGAGGGTGGAGATTTACTTTTTCATAAATCTAATCATGTACATGTTGCTATGTTGTTCAAAATCTCATTTCAGCAAATAAGGAATGCTAACTGATTATGAATAACATGGCACCATATCCATCTTTAAATTCGTGAATATACTATTTTTATTTATTTTTTAATGGACACTCAGTTTCAAAAGCTAATGGTGAGGATCCTGATCCTGCAAAAAGGGTCATATGAACATATAAATTTACAAGTATATGTACTTCATATGTTCTCATAGTGGGAAATGCCTTTCAGTTCTTAATAATTGTATATTATTTATAAAAAAATGGTTATTTTGATTGTGCACAAGTTGTATTGCTACTATTTCTTCTTCAGGTAGCATTAACCTATTGCCTACTTTTGACTTGTGCTTTCTAGTTATTTAGTTAAAAAAAAAAAACAAAAAAAAAAACTTGTGCTGTCTTGTTAATACTTATGTATTCTGAGTTTATCTCATTTACTTGCTAGGTGTTACTGTGATGGGGGTATTGAGTAATGCTATGCTGAGTTGAGAATTTGACAGGTACGATATTGTGGAAGGACAACATCTTCTATGGAATGGTGTATCAAAACCCTACAGGGAAACAATTCGAGCTTTCCTGGCTTATTTTCAGAACCAGGTGAATATCTGGCTTCGGTACTTAATTGTCTGTAAATAAACTTAAGTGTTCTTATCGAAGAGACATATGCCAGCTTTTTTCTTACCTTTTCCGGCCCTAAATGTTTTCATAGACTTTTACTTTAGCTTCCAATTAGTTTAATTTTTTTTTTATTGTCTCTTCAGCGGTATATTCTTTCCAAATTGTATATTATATCACGTTATGCAGTATAGCTAAAAATTTTAGATGATATGTGTGGCAATTAAAGATTGAATACTTAATGTGATAAACTATGTTAAGGATTTATTTAAATTATTCTTATCTTCACATAAATATTTTTAATTATTTTCTTTCTTAATATTGCTTGGACAATTTCAATTTTTTTTTAATCCCCTCATCACTGCTTCTATGATTTCATATGTCAATTTTATTCCTTCCTAATTTTGATTGATCTTTTGAAGTTATAACTACTTTATCTTGATGCTTGGCATGAAAATTTATATAACTTTTATGAATTTTGAATACAGATTCTCCGGCGGTCTGATGAATCATTTTGTTTTAGCAATGGCAGGTACTTTGGTCATTTGAGTTAGATCTTACTGTTGTTTCTTATTTTTTGTGTCATAGTAATGCCTTCTAGAATTTTGATGACTATTGTTTTGAGTTGTGATGACGAAAATTTTGATGGTCCATGAGTATGGTGCTCTATATCAGGGATTTGAATATCATATTTGAGTGAACCTTGTAATTGTAGGCTTCCTAATAACCATTACAAGTAGCTTATGCTTATCTATTAAAGCTTTTTGTTTCATGTAGTGTCTCTTAATTGCTGTATAATCTTGGAGGTTATAATTTCCTTTCTGGAGGTTTTGGATTGATAAATTACCACTAATTCCAAAAGCTTAAGCTATTAGGAAAGAATGAATTGATAATTTAAATATTATTCTAACACTTTCCTCTACGCATGGGGCTAGATTCCCCCTTAACAAAGGTATGGGAAGGTAGAGTGGAGACAAGGTTCGAACTCATGATCACTTGCTTTGATACCATGATAAATTTTCGCTAGTTCCAAAAGCTTAAGCTGTTGGGAAATGGTGAATTAAATCATATAACTATTATTAAACAGGACTTAAGAGATTTTGGTCTTGGAGTACTTGCTAAAAGCAAGTTTCTAAGTTCTGGACATAAGCAATGACTGGTGAAATCTTGGTGTGGAATAAATTTGCAAGAGTTTTAAACCTCTTCCTTAAGGATTAGGCTTAGAGAAATTAACAGTGTTTGCAATGTCAATAGACTCTAACACAGAAACTCAGATGTTAATCTCTATATTAGTCCAACTTGTAGGGGATGTAACCTGTGTACACATTTGCATTTGGTTCACTGTTACAAGAGGATTCCAGAAGTGGCATTGATCAATCTTTAAAGGTTGTCCCTAAATAACTTTAGCTTTTAAGCAATCTTTTCAAATTAATTTGGCTTCAACTCATTTTCTTACTGTATTCACACCTTTTATGCATTAGAATTATGAGGTTAAACTTTTCAACCATTAGATAAACACCCCACCTTTTTTTTCCCAGGGCCATCATGAATATAAGACAAATTGCTTTGTTTGGGTATCGAATTGTCATTTGTTGTTGTGGTTGTGAACATTCAAGCCCTTAAACACAATTCATTTGTTTATTTATTTTGCTCAATCACTTGTGGTTAATCCAATTTTACTAGTAAATAATTATTACATCTTAGTTAATTCTTATTCTTATTAATTTCTTTTCTGATATTACCAGTTACTTAACTGACACTCCTAATTTTTGCAGCATTGGGAATTTCTTCTTTGCAGGAGCACGTATATTTTTTCAGTCTTTAGATGCTGCAATATTTTTGTTCTCACGTGTTTCAGATATTCCTTCAGAAAGTCTGGTCCTCCCAGTGATTTCAACCAATGACAGGCTTACATTAGGATGTGAATTATGGGTATGATGATGACTTGATCTATATTTTGATATGTATATGTATGCTTGTGGGCATATATTTTTTTCATTTTGTATTTTAGTTCACCATTTATTTTGGAGGCTAAGTTTATGCCTATCATGAAAATTTTAGTTGAGAGTTCATTAATTGTACTAATAGTGGTGATGCCCAATATTGATCATTGGTAAGCAGGGTATGGCATCTTGCTGGATCCTATCTACGTAGTAATTTCATCCCAACATGAACATTGTAATTAAGATTTCAATTCCTCCATTTGCCCTGGCATTGTCAAAGTTTTAGCTTTTGATCCACCACCTTCATCTGACCATTGGTCTGACTTCCAACCTTTTTTGGTCAAGCCCAAACTTCCAGCCATCCTGCTCAAAGTCCAAAATGACATTGTGTATTTTTCTATTACCTTGGTCTGCCAAAGTCGTCATAACAAACTGTTTTGCCCTGAGATCCAAAAGAGTAAAAATTGACATCAGCTGAGATGGTTTGATTCTTATTGTCTGTTAAGTTCTATCTTAGTTTTTTTCGTAGAAGGCATGCACAGCATATGACAACTCTAATGTCAGTTCATCTATGGTAAACAATATTTGTGGGAAATATGAGTTTTAGCACAACTTATAAGCAATGCACGAGCATGGCAATAGACATACACATTCCAAGTTATTTTCCATTGTCCAAGAAAATTCTCTCTTGTCGAGAAGTGATTTTACATTCTGAGTTCCCAATTTACTCCAAAGCTTTTTAGGGGTTTTGTCCTCTGTCTAGGATGGCAAATATCTGATGCTTAGTTTGTGATGCACATGTAGTTTATATATGGCATGTTAATCTGTTATGCTTTCTATTAGTTCTATTTTACACGTGGACGTGGTCCACTTATGATTTATCTAAAGAGGACCCAAATAGCAAATAATAAATTTGGATGAAGATGTATTAAATTGTGTAGCTAATGATTGATAAAAGTTTCTTAATTTTAGGATTAGACTCTTTGAAATTATTGGAAATGATAAATCAAGCTCGTATTATATGAATTGAAGCAAATTAGCGTCTTTCATTATTTTGGATGATGTTCCAATAAACCTTTTTTTTATTTTTTTTTTATTTTTAAGAAGCATTGTTCCAATAAACCTAATAATCAGTTTCCAGTATGTAAAATAAAGCCAGAGTTAGTATTTCTATATTTTGAGTTTTCCTTTGTACTTGGAAATAGTGATTTATTTAAGGATATGAATTGTCATAATCTTGTGAATGTATCTTAATCCATGGTTCATTTATATTGTATTTTCTCTTGCTGCTGCATTTTATATTTGAGTTTCATTGTTTAGCTGAAATTTTAGATGCTTATCTTTTGGGAGAGGTTTAATTTGGCCATCAATGTGTTATTGTAACAATTCAATCCTTTTCTGTGATGTTGTATTAACTCATTTTTAACTTAACTAATTATGCAACCATAGTCTGCAGAAATGATGCTAGTTTTAGATATTCAATAGGGGAGTTTTGTGTTGTTATTTTTCTGATGGTTCTCTTCTGTGCAACTTACCTTTAGGATGGGACTATAATAAGAGGTCAGAATGAAATTTCTCATCCAAGTTGTGGTTCCATGGAGCCTATTAATAAGGTATGCTGCTACTGTTTCATGATAAGAAGCCTAATTATGCTAATTATTGTCAAATAATGTCAATAGCATCATCCATCTGGAGAATTTTCAAGATGAATATTATTGAAAGCATTTGGTGAGTAATTGAAAACTTATGTTGGTGGGAATTGTTGCAATGGTGGTCATGAGAGTGGACTGGTGATGGTGGTTTGGTAGCAATATTTTTGCGGTCATGGCAACAATAGTGTGGTTGAGGTCATAATGGTGTCCTGAAGATGACAAGATTTTTTTTGTTCATTTGAATTTGGAAACGACAAGCCTTGTCATTTATCATTTATTTTTAGTCCCTTAATTTGGACTAAATTATTATTCTGGACTGTTAATAGTGAATGCCAAATTTCTAGTAAAGGTCAAAGCAAACAATAGAATGGGGATGGGTACTTGATTTCAATTATGTTTTTAAATCCTTTTTCCTTCAAAGTGTCCTTAGATATAGTCCTTAGGGTATTGTTATTGGTTCTCCTCTCTTGCATACTAATTCTATGATGTCACCCTGGCGTCTTTGTAAAGTGTTTCATTTATGAAGGAAATAAAAGGGTGTTAGTATAGAGGAAGTATTCCTATGAATATGATGTTGACTTGTTAAATGAGTTTTGGCACTATGCTGGTACTTTTTTGGTACATTTGTAGTAGACAAAGTTTCTCATTTTCTGGTAATTATTTACACAGTTTCTTCTATATTCAAATGCCTGATATTTATGATAGGAAAGATCTTCGGTTCCAGCGCTTCCTTCAAGAATAAAGCGGGTTTTCTACATGTCAAGTGAGGGCAGTAATTTGCTGCATGAGGTGAATTTTGCATTATATGTTTTATATAGTATTAGGGATATTGTCATGATAACTCAATTGTATATCTCATTATTCAGTCATGTATAAAGCCAATGGTCTTTGTATCAAACAGTATATCTTTTCACCCATAAACCAAGGGCTGGAGGGTGAGGTCATGGCCTCAATCCTGAATTGGTGCATGAGTTGTATTTGCATGCCAAAAAAATGTTTATTCATTCATGTCATACTGCAAATATTTTTATTTTATTTTAAAAGGATAGAAAAAGGAATGAAAAGCCTTATAGCTCAACTAGTACCTCTTGGTGTTTCCAATGGAGACGTCTAGGATTCAAATCCCCCCAATACCACTGTAACTATTGCATTATAAAAAAAACTTATCCTTTATTTTACTGCCCCTGCCCCATCTTGTCTCCTGTGTGGGGGTCTGGATCAGTTTTACTTATCATCAGAAAAAAAGAAAAATGTTTTTTAGCATTGGTGCCATAATATAATTCTATTCCTTTGCTAATTGAGTGAAACATGTCTGTCATTGGGATGTTGGGTTAGTCGTGTTTTACATTTTTGACTCTTCAAAAGCATGTTATGGTGTCAGGAAACTCCAATTTGTGCTTCCTGAGATATGCGATTCCTATGGAACTAATACTTCTGTTTTCATCAATATTTGATTGTTTATATATATATATATATATTTTCATATATCTCTAGTTATATAGAGATAAAGTATATATAAATTTTAGCTTTAGTATGGTATATTAATTTCTTTCTCCTACAAGTTTCCGGTAATTTTTTCTTTAATATTAGAATGTTGTCTGACAAGCATTAATCTAGGCCAAGATATAAGCCTATGAGCTCTAGCTTAAAATGAACCTTCTTCCCATGTAAAACAAGGTGGAGAGTATAGTCATGATTCAAGATCCACTGATGGCGTGCATAATTTACCAATATGAAAGAAGTCTAGGCTAAAATAAAAACCTTTCTTTAAAATGATTTAGCATTAGCCATCGGTAAAAATGGGAGGTTTTCAAATTTGTTATATTTTCTTGAGGACTTAAGTTATTAAAAAAATTGACTCCTTGGCTTATGGGAAAATACAAGATGTGCCTTCTGTAGTTCTAACACATCAGCCTATTTTGATTTTGTATGGAAAGTATATATTTAAGATATGTGTACTAATTCTTGATATCCAGTACCCATGATCATTTCTCTTTTGATATTGACTAGGTCTTCCCCACAGCAAATCCAGCTGTCCTGGACCAATTGAGTAATGTGGACTGCATTATTTATGCTATGGGATCCCTTGTTACTTCCATTTGTCCATCATTGGTAAAATTCTTGACCGTTAGCTAGCAAACTGCTTGAGTGAAATGGAAATTATCAGAGTCAAGTTCTAATTTACTGACTTGATGTTAAGAATTATATGCATACCGGTTTAAAACTAAAAGAAGTTCACTCACTGGAATTTAGCTTTCTAGTCCATCTTGTAAGAAGCACTCTACAACTTGTGATATTTGTTAACTAGCAACAATTATTATTTTTTTTCTTTTCAGCAAAAGAAAAAAAAAAAAAAGAAAGAAAGAAAAGGAAACTTGTCTTTTATATTTCTCATTGATCATTTACCACTTCTAGGTATTACTAGGCATTGGGGAGATCATTTCTTCAAGGTCCTGCCGCAAGGTACCTTTCCATCACACTATCAAGTGCAAGTTATTGATACATGTGATTATTGAGTAAATGTTTTAAATGGTTTCTTGATTCCATTTGGCTAGGTCTTTTGAATTTACTATGTCTTGCTTTGTACATCTATATATGTATGATTGCTTTTTTTTTTCTTTTTTTTTTTTTTTTTTTTTTTTAAAGTCCTAAAGTCCATCTGAATATATATGCTTATTTTTACAGATTTTTGGCATTGACATCTGCTTTATTTATTTTGCATGTTTTAATATATGTTTTGTACGTAATGGTTCATCCAATATTAGGTGCTTCTGCTGAATAGTACACATGACCGAGAACGAGTGGCTTCTCTGCTTCTTGCTTTGTAACTGCCATTACAGATGCTCTAAATCGAACATATGGGGATCCTAATAATTGTCTAAAAAACAATGTGAGTAGATATTTTATGTTTTGAAATCGTTTTGCTGACTGCCATGTGACTAGGTGATCCTCATTCAAATGGATGCCATAAATAGTAATTTTGCGCATGCAATTTATAATGTTTCCACGATTAGGGTTGAACTGTTTATAAGTTAACTCAAAACTGTGTCCTCCTTGAGGATGAAGCTGACTGATAAGTTATTGTTGTCATTGGAAATGCTGTGCTAATATTAAATTTTCTTTGGTTCCTTACCCTTTTTGATTTCCTCAAACACAGAACACAAACAGCTAGTTAACCGGGGTGATCTTCATTTATCTTATCTTGTTCTTCTCTCTGATTGGGGTGGTGATGCAGAACAAGGGTAGGGAAATAAGGATGAAAGAAAGAACAAAAGATAAACAGAACAAACTCTAGACTTCACCTCCTAGAATTTGCCTGAACCCTAGGCATTACCACCTAAGGGCATTTGGCATCACTACCAAACAAAGAGAACAGAAGAGGATACATATTCTTTACCTATCAAAAAAAAGAGGAGACGTATTCTCATCATAATAATTCTTATTGCAAATCATACTGCCTTTTCACAATTATAAGGAGTACTAGTTAAATAAGATTTAGGGATAACACCAATATGGAAAACATCTAATTAAATCCCTTAAAAAGCCACAACATTAACACCAAATTCAAAATTCAACTTCAAAAAAAAAAAAAAAAAAAAATCTGCAAATTAAAAAATAATATCTTGGATGATTTTGGCACTCCCTGCATCAGGTGGTCTCTGTACTCTTAAACTCTCTCTCCCTAAGCCTTACGTCGACCCAGTCCTTTACACCTGAAACAAAGTCTGGAAGCATCATTTTTATCCTTTTCCTCTTTAGGCATCATCACACTTGGCTTCTCCATAATCATCTTCTCTTTCCCTCTACACTGCATGTGTAGAGGTGACTCTTTAGGTTTTATTGGGGTCTGAAAAACTGAGGTGCACTCATTAACCATTCTTTTCTCCATTTTACAACCTTCATTCCTTGACATAAATTGATGACCATTCATGTTCCCCAAATTGGTGGATCCATAGTTCTGTGGCAAATGGCTGAATGGTTTCTTCCTCACCATCTCTCCCTCCCCACCTTTTCTATTCCCTTCATATTTTTGAAATGGGAGAATGGCAATGTTTTCATAGCAAAAGTATTCTCATTCTTTGCAGCATGAATGGGGTTTCGAAATTTATCTTTCGTGATAAGGGCTGTACTATGTAGTGTATGAAAAAACTCTTGCTTTGTCACCTAGATATAATTGAAGATGGCAAATGAAGAAAATATGTAATTTATTCAAGTTCATATGTTTTTGCAGCCAAGTCAGTACATCAATACACTTTTGGTGCCCAAAGACGGCGAAATTCCCGTAGATGTTCAATGCTTGGCTGCCCAAGGAATCTTTGATGTGGTATGTGTGCATGTTACTGTTTGTTTTGAGTGGTATACCATACAAAAAGCTCTAGAAAAATGTGCTTATATGAAACTACCATTTATGATGTTCCACATTTCATTTCCAAATTGAGCAGTATTCATTTGAAAATAAAATTAAGGCAATATGCTTTTTAGGGTAAGATATTAAAGTTTTATTCAGATATTACTATGATGAGGGCATACTTCTGAAAGCTTTTAAACTACCCCAGGGTAGCTAAAGTTTCCCAATGGGGGCTGATTGGGCACCTCCAATCAAAGTGCTAGTTTTGAATATTGCTGTTGTTACAAGAAAGGTTGATAAGGCTAGACTTTTGACAGCTTGAACATTGGCAGCAGCCAGGAAGGATTCTCTATTATGTCATTATTTTCTAGTGCCCTGTATTCAGAAAAAATCCAAGTATCCTAAGCCAAAATTGATCTATTATTTTGATTCTTGAATAAATGTACTTGACTTGATGATGAAAATATGCATTATTTGTGGACATTGGTTGTAACAAATTATTTATTTATTTTGTAGATAAATGTTGATTCTATACATGATCCGAAAGTAGGTGTAATATTTGACCCGAAGTCACTAATACAATCTCTTGCCGATGTGGTAGCCACCCACATGAGCACAAATGTTAAAGAGCTTAATTGACTATGCAAATGATTCTCAGGAGCAAGAGTAATAGGTTATGATTTGATTATTGGAGCCTTCTAATTGTTGGATCATTCTTCCTGAGGTACAAGTTACAAAAATACAATTTTTTTTGCTAGTGCATCTCTTTTTCATATACTCTTTTATTCTCACAAATGTGTTGCCATAACGATTCATACTATATAAAGTTGACATTTTATTATTATTATTTATTTATTTATTTCTGGCTACAGGTGAATTTGCCTCGCTTCTTTTGTTGGCTGTCATATGAACTTCAATTCAAACATGTTCATGGGATATTATGTAACATTATGGATACCTCAATTTAATTTATTGGCAGCAACTTTAAACTCATCAAACTATTTTGATGGTTGATACCTCGCCCGCAGATTTCCTAGATGCTGTAACATTTTTCAGTATATATACATATATGTGTGTGTGTGTGTATGTGTGTGTTCCTGTAGTTTGATTTCCTTCATGTATGAATATTCCACTTGCTAACTTTTTATTTACCTTTACAATATGTCAAAACAAATTAATTCTTTATAGCACATTCTCATTCTGCCTAGCTGTTGAAAGCTATTAAACCTCCGGCCTGTGTGCTTCTATGTAGGTATTGCTGAATCCTTCAGAGCTCTTAGGGAATTCACCATCTCATACGATTTCTTTTGTCGTGTCATTTCGTTTATAATAAATGGTCCAGATTATACAATTTCATCAATTCATTAACAAAATCCTTAAAATTTTGGTTTCTAAAAACAACTCAAGAAAATCAAAGGTCACCAACATTAAGCTTAAGCGGAATTTCAAAGATAATTGTAGAGGAACTTATAGCAACTCCTTATCAATTATAACATACACTTTTAGACATTAAGAACGTATATTTATAGTTGTTTTTAAAAACCATTATTTTAGGAATTTTGTTCATGGATTAATGACATAACATTATTTGGACCATTTATTCTAAAAGAGCAATCAATGATTTAATAAACTCTATACGGAAGAGTTCCCTAAAAATTCTAAAAGATATTGATCATTATTGTTTATTTATTGTAATTCCTTTTGGTTCCTGCAAAGTCACTATCACAATCACAAGCTTTTTTAAAAAATTTATCTTAGAATCTATTAGGATTAGTGCTCTTAAATCCTATTGTATGATGCTATGTATGATATTATGTATGACATTATGTATGACTTAATATTGTAATTAATAAAATTGTTTTATTATTATTATTTAAAATAATGGTAACATGAATATTCAAACATTATCATATTAGTCCATGAGATGCATAGTATGTGATTTATGTGAAAAATTACAGAAAATATAAATCACAAGTTCTTTGTAAATTCAGAATTTTAGTTTGTAGTCGGTAATGAAATTGAGCGTTTCATCTTTAAAGACTATAACATATCAACTAAGATGATTTGTTTTGATTATGAAAGTGAAGACTTCTAGTTGAAATGCTGATATGTTTTAAGATTTAAGACATATTGATTGGACCGCTGTGAGATTTATTATTCTTCAAATGACTGTCAAATTACATGAACTCTTAATCCTGAGAGAATAATAGACTTGATCATAAAGTGTAGGTTGCTTTGATATATCAAGAGTGAGATATAAAGTAATGGTCAAAACCTCAGTATGTTTGGCAGCCACATTTAGTGTTGATGAAACATATATTCTCAAGATAAAATTCATAATCTCTTAATGGAAATATAAAATATTCCATTGAGATAAGTTTAATGGGTTCGGTTATTCAAAGAGTTAGGCCTAACCACTTTAGTGAGGAATTACTAAAGTATATATTTATGAAATTGGATTTCATAAATATATGATGAATAACTTAAAATGATTAAACCGGGTACTCAAGGATTAAGATGTAATAATCTTTAAAGTAATAATCTATATTCATGACTTTGTATTACTACAAATATTTTATGAAGTGGTTGCATGTACAATAAAGTCTTGGGATATAATTTATTAATAAGGCCTATAGTACAATTATATTTATATAGTGGTATTAAATATAATTAATGGTAATTTTGGACTTGTCAAGAGTTGACAGAAAAACCCAAGGCGCATTGGAGTTGGAGCCTTATTTGTTCCTTTTTGGTCTCACTCCAAGCCAAATACTAAAGCCCAATTGGAAAGGCCTAAAAGGCTAGTCTAATTAGATAATCAGTTATAAGGAGAGAAAAATACAGAATTTTAAAAGAATAAACATGAAATGATATGTATGTGAGGGTTGGACACTCTCTCATTCTCCCTTGAATAAATTTATAGAAACTTATTGAGAGACCACACTTCCTAGGCATAAGTGGAATTGGAGTGAAGATTAAAAGTGTTCTCAAGAACTTCTGATCTTTGTTTTGAAATTCACCACACCAAGATACACTCTCTTATTCTTGTATTCTGAAATTTACAAAGTACATGTTATCAATTGCGAATGAAGTAGATCCATTTATTTTCTGTTGCGTATGTTTTGTATGCGATACAAACATGTATTTTTCCATCAAATGGTATCAGAGTGGTCTTCAATTTCGAATTTGTATAACATGTTTTGTGAGTTTTGGAATTAGAGATAATAGTTTCATGATGTTAGAAGATTATACATTCAATTTTCTGCATGGTTGTTGAAATTATGGTTTGATGAAAATTGATATTGATGTTATGATGTTGCTTAAATTTGAATTTAAGTATGTTAAATTGAACTTTAAGGCTATAGTATCAATGGAATTCAGTTTTGATATCAATCTTTGTTTATCATGTTCATATGATAGTTGTTTGTTGATGAAAAATCGTTGAAAACTGTCTACATCTGCCGTTTAAAAAATTGAAAACACGCGTTTTTCGCGTGTTAACTTCTCGCGAAGTTACTCGTAAAAAATGTTTCTGAACTAGAAAACTTTTCGCGAGTAAGCTTTACTCGCGAAACAGTTGCGAAATTTTCTATCTGAATTTTGTGTTTTCACTATTTTGCCAAAACCCATTTTTCGTGGGAAGAGCATAGTCGCGAGCTTCTCACAAAAATGCCTCTGAATTTTGATTTGAATTTTTCTAAGTGCTTTCAAATGTATAAAGAGCAAGGGTATGTGTGATTAGTTTACACATGTTTACAAAATAAAAAACTTTTCCTTTAAAACATCTAGTGGGAGAGAGATACAAGGGTTAGATCTCACAGCCTCCATTATTGGTTTATAGTAGTATGATTAAGCACTTCGCCTTGGCATATATGCCTTACTCCCTTCGGAGGGTGTTTAATTCAAGGTACTACATATTAAACTTCTTAATGATGGATGATATGTGTTTTTACATTAAGAACGACCATGCTACCATGGAGTTACTTATTGATTCACATAGAATTCAGAC
The DNA here is from genome assembly GCF_002906115.3 of Quercus suber. Classification (NCBI taxonomy): domain Eukaryota; kingdom Viridiplantae; phylum Streptophyta; class Magnoliopsida; order Fagales; family Fagaceae; genus Quercus; species Quercus suber. Next base: position 1,437,538 of record NW_027069510.1, read on the forward strand.
AATGGTGTATACTAGACTAAGTTTAATGTTAACCTCTCATAGGAGATATGTCATTATTACTTAGAGGCCAAAGGAAATATGGCATGTTATTAGTGTTTGATAAGAGTTATCATGATAGCACTAATAATGAGAATAATTCTCAATCAATCATAGTGTTTATAATTTACTTGCTTCCAAGAAATTTTAAACATGGGATTAGGTTGTTGTTGCATATTTTATATTATGGTTTTATTAAGATTCCATGCTATATGTTTATATGCTAAATTGATAATGTCTAGTTTACTTATTATATTCATGTTTATTATTTTCAAATTTGATCATGGCATCATTTAGCCCACTTGTTACTATTTTTAATTAAAACAAATTGACTGGATCCAACTATGTTGACTGAAAAAGAAATTTGGACATTGTTCTTATAGCTGAAGAGTGCAAATATGTGCTTACTCAACCATGTCCTAGCTTTCCTTCATTAGATGCTCCTATTGAGGAAAAACAATGATATGATCGTTGGCAGAAATCTAATGAAATGGTCAAGTGCTATATCTTAGCATCTATTTCAAATGTTCTACAGCATCAAATGCATGATGTGGAACTAGTTTCAGACTTTATGCTAAGTCTGAAGGAGATGTTTGGTGAACAAGGCCGTTCCATAAGGCAAGAAACTATGAGGCAAATTTATAATATCAAAATGGCTGAAGGCAGTTCAGTGAGGGAGCATTGTCTTACAACGATCTCTAATATGAATACATTGGAAGTTTTAGGTGCCGATATTGATTGAGAATCCCAAGTGGATATGATACTCTAGTCACTTTTGGAATCATTCAAGGAATTCAGACTCAAATATAATATGAACAAAAAGATTTATTGATTGTCTGAATTAATGAATGAATTGGAAGCAGTGGAAGACATTCTTGGTACATCTAGTGTTGATGCTAATATGGTTGAAGCTTCTACTTCTCAACCTAAGTTGAAAGGCAAGGGTAAGAAGAAGAAAAAGAAGAAGAAGAAGAAGAAGAAGATGGACTTCACCAAGAAAGATGGTAAACAAATTGCCTTAGGAGTTGTTGACAAAGGAAAGAAGATCAAAGTAAAGTGTTTCTATTGTGGTGAGAAAGGACATTGGAAGAAGAAGAAGAAGATGGACTTCACCAAGAAAGATGGTAAACAAATTGCCTTAGGAGTTGTTGACAAAGGAAAGAAGATCAAAGTAAAGTGTTTCTATTGTGGTGAGAAAGGACATTGGAAGAGGAATTGTCTAAAATTCAAAGTTGTCAATAATAAGGGTATGAAAAGTTCATTCCTCATTGAAATATGTTTAGTACAAAATCTCATGGATTCTTGGTGTGTGGATTCAGGTTGTACTAATTATATCTACAATTCTTTGTAGGGGTTCCAGGAGACTAGAAAGCTTAATGAAAGGGAATTGTTTCTTACTTTGGCTGATGGAAGCAAGATTCCAGTTGTAGCTATTGGAGTGCTTAATTTATGCTTTAAGTCTAGGGTTTTGATATTGGAAGACTATTTGTATGTACCTAATGTTCGTAGGAATTTAATTTCTGCAACTTATTTAGGCAAACATGGATATTGTGTTATCCTGAAAGACAATGTTGTAATAAAAAAGGGTAAAATGTTTATTTGTTCTGGAAATATTGTTGATGGTCTTTATATTTTAACCCCTGATAAGCATGAATTATATAATTCTGAATTAGATAATAACTCTCATGTAAAATCATTAAAGAGAAAGTTTCCTTATACTAATGATCCATATCTATGGCACTTGCGTTTGGGTCATATTAATCCAAATAGAATTTAAAGACTAATCAAAGATGGACTCTTAGAGCCTTTGGACTTTGATGAATTTTCAATTTGTGAATCTTGTTTGGAAGGCAAAATGACCAAACGACCTTTTAATGCAAATGGTATAAGAGCCCAAGAGTTGCTTGAATTAGTTCATACGGATGTATGTGGTGCTATGTCAACCCAAGCAAAAGGAGGTTATAACTACTTCATCATTTTTACCGATGATTACTCAAAATATGTTTATGTGTACCTAATGAAACGGAAGTCCAAAGCCTTTGAAAAGTTTAAAGAGTTTAGGGCTGAAGTTGAGAATCAATTAGGTAAACGCATAAAGGCCATTCGATCTGATCGTGGTGGTGAATATCTTCTTAGGGTTTTCAAGGATTTCTTAACTGAAAATGGGATTGTATCCCAATTGATTGCAACTGGAACTCCCCAACAAAATGGTGTAGCATAAAGAAGGAATATGACTCTTTTAGAAATGGTTAGGTCCATGATGAGTTACTCAACTTTACTGATTTCTTTTCGGGGTTATGCCTTAAATACTGCAATGCATCTTTTGAATTTAATTCCATCAAAATCTATTCCCAAAACACCCACGGAATTGTGGAGTGGGCGTAAACCTAGTATGAAATATCTTCACATTTAGGGTTGTCCAACACATGTGTTAAAAGGGAAGCTTGGTAAATTGGAACCAAAATCGGAAGTGTGTTTACTTGTGTGTTACCCAAAAGAAACTATGGGTTATTTATTATATAGTCATAAAGATAACAAAGTTTTTGTTAGTACAAATGCTAAATTCTTGGAAAATGACTATATGAATAATTTCACTCCTGGAAGTAGAGTTGTTTTGGTTGAAATGAATGAATCTATAAATGAACAACCAATGGATGAAACTAGGGATGATGTGACTGTATTAGATACACCACAAGATACTACTCACGAGATTTCTAGTACACAGGTGCCTTGTCATAGTGTGAGGATTGTTAGGCTACCTATAAGATTTATAGGTCTGGGAGAAATTTATGAAGCTATCTCAAAAGATGTCAAAACTGATCCTTACACTTATGAAGAGGCAATGAATGATATAGATGCACATCATTGGATTAAAGCTATGAAATCTGAATTAGATTCAATGTATTTCAATCAAGTTTGGGATCTTATAAAGGCGCCTAATGGCATTAAACCTGTTGGTTGCAAATGGGTTTACAAGAGGAAGAGAGGGATAGATGGAAAGGTTGAAACCTTTAAAGCAAGGCTAGTGGCGAAAGGGTATACACAAAAGGAAGGTATTGATTATGAAGAAACATTTTCATCAGTAGCAATGCTTAAATCTATCAGAAATCTCTTATCCATTGCTGCTTATTATGATTATGGGATTTGGCAAATGGATGTCAAGACTGCATTTCTTAATGGCAATCTTGAAGAAGAAATCTATATGATGCAACCGGAAGGTTCCATAGCAAAGAACTAAGAGCATATGGTATGCAAGTTGAAAAGGTTTATTTATGGACTTAAGCAAGCATCTAGGTCATGGAACATCAAATTTGATCAAGCAATCAAGTCATTTGGTTTTGAACAAAATCTTAATGAACCATGTGTGTACAAAAGACATTGAGATAAAGTAGTAATGTTCCTAGTGCTTTATGTTGATGATATTCTACTCATTGNTTCCGCGCATCGATTGGTTAGTCATGTACTGGGAGCTGTGCATTAAAATGAGAGATTGTCACTACAAAACAAGTCCAATTGGGTATTAGGGTAAGGGTTCAATTGTAGGTTTATATAAGGTATTGAGATCCCTTTACTTGTAACCGCTTGTTGTGATAATAGTAGATTCTCGAGAGTGGTGATCTTAAAATCACTCGGTGGGGTTTTTTTCTTGGAGGTTTTTCCCATTCATAAACAAATCACCATGTCAACTTTATTTTTCGCTGCATTTTATTTTAGTTAGAGATTTATTTGTGCTACCACGCGTTTTGCATGTTAATTGAATTAATTAATTAACTTGGCTAAATCAATTGGTTAATTTATCATAAGGGGTCAATACATTCTTAGCCTATCAAGTGGTATTAGAGCGGGCACACTCTGATTAGATTTTAATCTTTACTGTGTGATCCATTGACCCCTGTTTGTCATGGATAGAGGATAGTCTCTTATTATACCTCATTTATTTGATGACACTAACTATGCATACTAGAAAGTACGCATGAGAGCTTTCTTGCAGTCCTTAGATAAGAAAATGTGGCAAGTTGTGGAGATTGGCTGGACCAAGCCAAAGGAAGCGTGGATGCTTTATTCAGTGCAATCATGAATAAGGAGTTCAAGAAGATATCCTCCAATAACACTGCGAAGGAAGCGTGGACTATCCTCCAGACAACCTATGAAGGAACCAAGGCTGTCAAGGATTCAAAGTTTCAGAGGCTCACTACAAGCTTTGAAGAGATCAAGATAAAGAATGATGAGTCATTCAATGAGTTCTATGCCAAGCTCAATGACATAGTGAACTCAGCCTTTAATCTTGGGGAAACCATTCTCGAACCCAAGATTGTTAGAAAGGTACTCAAATCTCTACCCGAGAGATTTCATGCCAAGATCACCGCTATTGAGGAATCAAAGGAATTGACAAAATTCCTTTGACAGAGTTGGTTGGCAATCTGCGGACCTATAAGTTGGGTTTGACAAGGATTGGGAAATCTACCAAGGGAAAGAGCATGGTACTGAAGGCCAAGAGTAGTGACATAGATGAGTCTTCAGACAATGAAGATTCTAAAATTAAATCCTACATCACAAGGAAATTTAAAAAGTTCATGAAGCATGCGCATGGTAAAGGATTCGACAAAGATCGCAAGCAGTCTAACTCGCCTCAATTTAAGAGCCAAGACAAAGGGAAGAAGGATGCTAGGGATGGCGGCCAGTACACTGTTCCCTCAAGACCAAAGTGTTTTGGGTGTCAAGGTTTCGGTCACATGAAACAAGAGTGCCCTACATATCTCAAGACCATTGGGAAGAGTAAGGCACTTGCTGCTACTTTGAGTGACACTAAGCTTGAGGATGATTCAGACAATAAGGATGATGGAATCCTAAATGCCTTTACTGCCACTATAAATCCTAATGAGGGGATTGTTGAAGATGTGGATGATGAAGAGGACATGGTGGATACTAAGTTCAAGAAAATGAACGATCAAGATGATATCCATATAGCATATGAGAAATTGTACAAGGTTTCTAAAAAGCATGAGAAACTATATAGGCTGGCCACCAAGAAGCTCAGTGATGTAGAGTTTGATCGAGAAGAGCTTTCCACAAAGTTTGATAAAGCCAATCAAACTATTGGAGCACTGAGGTTTGAGAATAATTTCTTGGTTGACAAAACCAAGAAGCTTGAAGTGGAGCTGTTTCAAGTTAGAGCTTAGCTGGAGAGGACTTTAAGTGCAAAGCTTGATGAGATGCTTAGCCTTTACAAATATGCTTATGATTGAATTGGTTTAGGGTACGGTTTCTCTTCTCCTAATATTGCTTCTTCTAGCACTACTGTTTTTGTTTCTCCTGCTAATAATGTTAAATCTGAGAACGTTGCTGTCATAACTATTTTAGTTAGTGAGAACATAGACAAGGGTAAATCTAACTTAGGAGCACCCCCTAAAATTGCTAAGAAAGAGACTAAAAACCCTAGGGCCAAGAAGGGCAATACTCAAAAGCCTAAACAGAAGAAGCAACATCTTTGTCATCATTGTGAAGCAACTAGACATACTTGAACTAATTGCTATAAGTGGTTAGCCACTCAACAGAGCAACAGTATGAGCTCATCGAGATACCTTAATTAGTTTTCATCCTCCTTTACTCCTCTTGGAGATCTACTTAAAACCCTCATGTTCCTTTCGAACTTCAACAGTTTCAATTCTTCCCCCTCATCACCAGTTCAAGGGTTTGCTAAACGGAAAGGTTCTTCCAAAGTGTGGAAGGAAAAAGGCTCAAAGTGATTTAGTTACTTTTCTCTCACTCCCTCATATTTTTGCTTGCATTACTTGTGTGTTTTGCTTTATAGTTTTGAGCCAGTCTAGTTTTATGCTTTGCTTTGTTTAACATGTTTTTGTTTGTTTGTTTTCAATTTTTTTTAAAATAAAAATAAAAAATTGAAAAATTAGAAAAGTACAAAAACAGTGTGTTTTGTGTACATTAGTACTTGTGTACCATGGATGGCTATTGAAACAAAGTTTTCTAAATTTTGTATCTTTTGTAGCTTAGATAAGCATTTCTATGCACAACTAAACAAGTGAGCTTTGTGGCTCGTGTTTGTGATAAATAAGATTAAGTAATCTTTTATACTTAACACTCATATCACTCTTGTTTGACAAGAATAACTAAAAAATCCTAAGAGAAAGGCATAAATAACCATCTCACCACTATTGCCTATCAATTATGAAATGACATCTGTATACTTCGGCATAGTAAAAGTGCAATATCAAAAACTTAACATAATTGGGTATTTCTTTTCTCTCTATTATATGCCCATGCATGGTTTGCTTAAAAGAAAAATATGCAAAGAAAAATAAAAGCAAAAAGAATCAAAATACTTTATATATGATTGCAAGCGTGTCTTCTAGAAGATGTAGGACTTGATAGTCCCCATCAAGCCGTTATGATTGTGTTTGAGTTAAAATGATTTTCTCATATCTCAAATCGTCATAACATGTTGACACTCATGCAATCTTGCAATGTTTTTCACACACAACACGCAATATTCTTTGCTACTCTTGATACATGTGCAGGTACAATGTGATTTGACCATCACAAGGAATACACATGTTAATGTATACTCACTAAAATGTCTTGACTTATTTTTTGAAATATAAAATTGGTTAGACTTGTTTTGTGTGTGTGTGTGTGTGTTTTGGATCTAAAATGCTTGACATTTTTCTTGTTGAGAGACGATTTTGAGTGTTCAAAATGTTGTTTGGATCTTTAGTTAAGTAGCATGTTTGATTGCATTCATGTCAGTGTTTTTCTCTTCCTTTGAAAAACTATTTTTAAGCAATCTCGACAGCTTCTCGATACCTCTCGACATCTATCGAGCCTCTTGAGCTTCCTTTCTTGATAGCTATTATTGGAATTTCGATCCATCGAGGTTTTTGAGAATCAGGCTCAACAGCTACTCGACAGCTTCTCGATCCATCAAGGAAGTTTCTGTATGCTCAATAGATGCTCAATAGCTTCTCGATCCATCGAGGTCACTTTGCTGTGGGCACCTCTCGATAGCTTCTCAATAGTTGCTCGATAGCTCTTTCTAGAAAATTTTATTTCTTGACACCTCTCGACACCTCTCGATCCATCGAGTAGTGTATGTTTCTATATATAGGATCAGCACGATTTCTATCTCATTTCTCTCTATCTCTCTCGATCCTTAGTGCCTTCTCACCTTCCCAAACACCTCTCTCTCACTCTAAACCTCATTCCCAAGTATTTTTCGGCCTAGATTGATTCTTTCTTCACTGGTAAGATCTTGTTTTCCCTCTTTTTCATGCATTTCATTTATATAAAATCTAGTTTTTGGGTTTTTTCAAAATTGATGAGTTTTTCACAAAATTTTTGGGTTGGTTTTTGTTTAAATGATCCTAAATGTTCATGCATTGCTTCACATTTTCATTTTAACAATGATTCATGCATTTTAGATGTGTGATTAATATGTTGAAATGATGTGTGTTGTTAGGATTGGATTGTGCTAAGCTCGTGATGCTTTTATTTTTGCATGTCACATGTTCATGCATTTTTCATGCATACATACTTTCTTTTATCTCTTTTTTATATTGATCTTGTTGGTGCTTTTCTGCATGTTTCTCTCTCTCTCTCTCTCTCTCTCTCTCTCTCTCTCTCTCTCTCTCTCTCTCTCAATGCATTAGCTTACTCTACGGCACCTAAGCACAAATCCACTCCATCTCGAAACTCTCTTTGTTCCGGGCATCTTCTTCTTCTTCTCTCATTGATTCTACTCCATCTCACGTCCCGTTCCACGATGATAAAGCCCGAAAGGACTTTCGGAGAACTTTTCGCGACAAGGCATTCATTCGGAACACCAAGCCATTCTATCGGACTTTTCCGATACTGACCTTCCCACTGTCATCTACAATAAGGGTTGGGAGGCACTTTGTGGCATCCTGATCACTTGCCCTTCTGTGATCATATAGAAGTTTTACTCCAACATGCACAAATTTAAGTTTTCTATACCTCAATTTGTTACTCGCGTTCGGGGTACGCGCATTATAGTTACTCTGGATCTTATATCCAAGGTACTACATGTATCGAGGGTAGCGCATCCTAACTACCCCAGTTGTGATCATCTTAGGACTATATCCAAAGACGAACTCATGTCTCTATTTTGTGAGACACCTTCTTCTTAGGGTGGTCGTCAAAACACCCCTTGCTCGACCTTTGCTAAAGGTCTGAGGTTCTAGAACATGGTGATGACATTTGTTCTCCATCCATTGTCTCACTATAACTCTATCACAGAGCCTTATGCTCGATTTTTTTTATCCCTCTTAGAGGATCTTTCTATTGACTTTCCTTCTCACTTCATAAGGGATAGTATGAAATGAGCTTATCATGATTTGTTACCTGTGATAAGCTCCTTTTTCCTTCAACTATCACGCAGATTCTCCGCCATTTTTTTGTGTCCTATCCCGTGTCTAATCACTTCTTTGTCATGGGTGCCATCAATGCTGCTACCATTAGACAGAGTGAAACCCAGCTTTGATCGAAGCGGCCATGAACCGAGACAGCAGCTCCTCCGGCTTCTTCAGCTCCTTCCACATCTGCTCTTTCTTCTTCTATGAATGGTGTGACCCTTGATGCGATCATGGCGTAGCTTCAACGCATGGATGCTCGCCTTAACACTCTCAACGATGAGTTGTGTCAGGTGAACATTCGTGTCAGTCATATTGCACGATGACACACTCTCCTTGATGGCTTCATAGAGTCTCCCTCTCCTTCTCCAGAGGCTTCTAAGGACGAGGACGACAATGGTGACTCTAATGGTGATGCTAATGCTGATGAGGATGCTAGCTCTTCTAATGATGATGAGATGAATGCTTGAGTTACTTACCCTTTGTCATTCGTGACAAAGCTAGCTCTTCTAGTGATGCTGAGATGATTGCTTGAGTTACTTACCCTTTTCCATTCGTGACAAAAAGGGGAAATAGTTTTGGAATGAGAGTAGTCATGTATTTAGGGGGAGACTTAACATAGGACATTTTTTATAGGGGGAGTGCTTATATTTTGAGGGATGTAGTGAGGTTATTATGTATTTTCTTTTCTTTCTTTTACTTTTACCTCCTGTACACTGGTTTTGTGACCATTTGACATACATTGTACTTATCTTTTGATATATATATATATATATATATGATGATGTATGTTATTCACCTATCTCTTCATGTGTTGTTTCTTTTCTCTCTTTATACACATGCTTCTTATTATTATTTGTATGCAATCTTTTAAATTTTTGTTACACACTAAGATGCCATGATGAGTTTTTTTTAAAATGTTTCAGAAATACAGGTTGTCAAAGTCTTTCTTGCCATGAACTCATATGTTCATTTGTTTATTGTGGTTTTATCATGGATTGCCAAAGGGGAAGATTGTTAGGACATATGTGAATCATGTTAGGAACATATTTCAATATAGAATTGGCTAATCCTTTGACAAAACGCACTTTACTTGTAATTAGGTAGATCTAGGATGTGTTTAATATTTCAAGGAACAAGGTTTCAAGTCCAAGTGTTAAAGCCATACAAATCTGTCCAAGAATCAAGTGAAAAAGAGCTGGATTTTAAAACTCGACAAATATCATCTATCGAGGTTTAAAAGGCAACTTTTGCCCATGCTCGACGACTACTCGATAGATACCCTATCTATCGAGATTTAAGAAAATTAGTTTTTCAAATCTGATTTCACTCCAATCTGTGTATACATGTTTCGGCTTTCTTTTCTCACAACCCTAAACATATATAAGGATAATTTTAAGATTGCATGAGTATGAAGCAAAGTTTTGTTCATGCAAATTGTGACTAGAGACAGAATTTTCCCTACTTCATCATTCTCTTGAAGAAGCTGCTGCATTTGTACACCGTTGGGTTTTGTGACCAAGGAGTTTCGTGATCTTCATCGTGTTGATGAATTGAAGAAGTTTACAGCCAACTTCTTTCTCAAGTTGGTGAGTAAGCCACATACTGAGATCTGCACATCGATTGGTTAGTTACGTACTGCGAGCCATGCATTAAAAAGAGAGATTGTCACTATAGAACAAGTCCAATTGGGTATTGGGGTAAGGGTTCAACTGTAGGTTGGTATAAAGTACTGGAATTCCTTTATTTGTAACCGCTTGTTGTGATAATAGTGGATTCTCGGGAGTGATGGCTTTAAAATCACCAAATGGAATTTTTGCCTTGAAGGTTTTTCCCATTCGTAAACAAATCACCGTGTCAACTTTATTTTCCACTGCATTTTATTTTAGTTGGTGATTTGTTTGTGCTGCCACACATTTTGCATGTTAATTGAATCAATTAATTAACTTGGCTAAATCAATTGGTTAATTTATCACAATGGGTCAATACATTCTTAGCCTATAACGATTCATCAAGGTAATTTTGCCATTGACAGATTCTCGACAGCACCTCAAGAAATTCATAGCTGTCAAGATTTAGTGCTCGATAGATCTTCAATCCATCGAGCTACGATTTCTTTAAATAGGTTCAGCACAAAATCATATTTCATTTCTCTCATTCTCTCTCAACAGAAAAAGGTTTTCTCTCCCTCCAAACACTCTTTTCTCACTCAAAACCTCCTACCCACGTGATTTTCGATCTAATCTAATCTCAAATCACTTGGTATGTTTCTCTAATCTCTCTTTTCTCATTCATTTCACGCATCAGACCTAGGTTTTTGGAGTTTTTGAAAACTTTTGAGATTATTGTGAAACTTTTGGGTTGGGTGTTGCTTATTTAATACTATATGATCATGCATTGCATTCCATTTGCATTTTTACAAATTTTCATGCATTTAGATGTGTGCTTAAATGTTGAAAATTGTGTGTTGTTAGGTTTAGATTGGGTTGAACCCATAATGCAATTTCGTTTAGCACGTCACATGTTCATGCATTTTTCATGCATACGTACCCTCTCTTTTCTTGTTGGTACTCTATTGTGATTGTGTTTTTCTGTTTCTCCCCCTCTCTCTTTCTCTCTTATAGATAGACTGCACATGGCACCCAAGCACAAATTCACTCCGTCTTAGAACCCTCTTCATTCCAGGACATCTTCTTCTGATCCTACCCCCACTCATGTTCGGTTCCGTGATGAGAAGGCCCATAAGGACTTCTCAGACAACTTCTCTAAACGTGGTGTTCATTCAAAGCGCCACGTGATTCTATCAGACTTTTTTGATACTGCTCTACTCACTATCATTCACAGTCAGGATGGGAATCTTTTTGCGAAATACCTGTGAGTTGTCCCACCATGATCATATAGGAGTTCTACTCCAATATGCACAGTTTCGATACCTTTATACCTCAGTTTGCTACGCATATTAAAGGTACACGTATCATAGTCACTCCGGAGCTTGTTTTCGAGATACTACATGTTCCGCGAGTATCGCATCCTGATTACCCCGCTTATCCATGTTTGAGGAATATGTCCAAGGATGAACTTCTGTCTCTTTTTTGTGAGACACCTTCCTAATGAAGTGAGCACCAAAACACCTCATGCTCAGGCTTTGCAAAAGGTCCAAGGTTCCTAAACATTGTGATGACATTTGCTCTTTATCCACTGTCTCACTATAACTCCATTACAAAGTTTCATGCTCAGTTTTTGCAATCCCTCTTAGAGGACCTCTCTATAGACCTTCCTTCTCACTTCATTCTCTCTTTCATCGATGTCTATAGTGATACGGCGACTCGTGACAAGCTCATTTTCCCTACGGCTATCACGCAGATCATTCGCCATCTTTCTATCCCTTATCCTAAGTCTCTTCACTTTATCGTCATAGGTGCCATTAGCACAGCGTCTGTTCGATAAAGCAAGTCCCAGCTTCAACCGAAGGGCCACAGACCAAGATGACGACTCCTCCAGCCCCTTTCGTTTCATCCACCTCTGCTCCTTCTTCTTCAATAGGTGGTGTGACGCTTGAGGCGATCATGGCGTATTTTCAGTGCATGGATGCTCGCCTTAACACTCTCAGTAATGAGTTGTGTCAGGTGAATACCCATGTCAATTGTATCGCACAACGACAGGCTCGCCTTTGTGGCTTCATTGCATCTCTCTCTCCTTCTCCAGAGGCATCTGAGGACAAGGACGCTGATGATGGCACTAGTGATGATAATGATGATAAGGATGAGGATGCTAGCTCTTCTGGTGATGAGGAGATGACAACCTCTTAGTGATTTACCCTTTTTCATTCGTGACAAAAAATGGGGAGTAGTTTTGGGATAAGAGTAGTCATATATTTAGGAAGAGAGTTAGCATACAATATTCTTGTTACGGGGTGTGTTTACTTTTATGAGGAATGTAGTGAAGTTATTATGTATTTTATTTTCTTTCTTTTACTTTTACCTCATGTATACCGGTCTTGTGACCATTTGACATACATTGTACTTATCTTTTGATATATATATATATATATGATGATGTATGTTTATTCACCTATCTCTCCATGTGTTTTTTCTTTTCTCTCTTTATAAACATGTTTCTTTATGTATGCAATATTTATTTCTGTTTCACACTAAGATGCCTTGATGAGTTTTGTTTATAGTGTTTCAAAAAGACAGGTTTTCAAAATCTATCATTCCATGAACTCTCTTCTCGCAAAGTTTTCAAAAGTTTGTGTTAGGATTAGATTTTATTGTAATCAACAAGTGATTATGAGTTTAGTGATTTATGACTTCTCTCACACTTCATTTGTTTGTTGTGGTTTTGTCGTGGATTGCCAAATGGGGAGATTGTTAGGATATATGTGGAACTTGTTAGAACATATATTATGTAAAATTGGCAAATCCTTTAACAAAACGTACTTTACTTGTAATTGGATAGATCTAGGATAGGTTTAGTACTTCAAGGAGCAGGAGTTCAACTCTAGTACTGAAGTTATCCAAATCTGTCCAAGAAACAAGTGAAGAAGTGTTGTTCATTAAAGTTCAACAGATAGCTCGATAGATAGATATCTATTGAGGTTTAATGCTTATGCTCGACAAAAACAGTATCTATCGAGAATTATGAAATTCAGATTTCCAAATCTGTTTTCATGCATATCCAAGTGTATTTATGTAGGGTTTCTTTTCTCACAACCCTAGACATATATAAAGATTATTTTAAGGGCCGTCTCAAGTGATGCAAAGTGATTATTCATACATATTATGACCGGAGACAATTTGCCCTAGTTCATCTTTTCTTTGAAGAAGCCACTGCGTCTTTGCGCCAAGGGTTTTGTAACTAAGGAGCTTCTTGATCTTCATCATTGGATGAAATGAAGAACTTTGCAGCCAACATCTTCCTCAAGTTGGTGTGTTAGTCACGTACTTGGATCCGTGCATCAATTGGTTAGCCACGTACTCGGAGCCGTGCATTGAAAGGAGAAATTGTCACTACATTACAAGTCCAATTGGGTATTGGGGTAAGGGTTCAACTATAGGTTGGTATAAGGTACTGGGATTCCTTTACTTGTAACCGCTTGTTTTGATAATAGTAGATTCTCGGAAGTGGTGGCCTTAAATTCACCTAGTAGGATTTTGCCTCGGTAGTTTTCCCCATTCGTAAACAAATCACCATGCCAAATTTAATTTCCACTACATTTAACTTAGTTGGTGATTTTTTTGTGCTGCCACACTTATTGCATGTAATTGAATCTAATTAATTAACTTAGCTAATTAATTGATTAATTTACCAAATGGGTCAATACATTCTTGGCCCATCAAAAATAATTTTTATATATGTCTAGGGTTGTGAGAAAATAAACCCTACACAAATACATAGGAATATGCGTGTAATCAGATCTGAAAAGTCTAATTTCATAATTTTCGACAGACAAAGCTTGTGTCGAGCTTCAATCAAGCTTCAACATTAAATCTCGATAGAAAGGATTCTGTCGAGACTTCTATCGAGCTTTAATGAACAGCACTTCTTCACTTGTTTCTTGATCAGATTTGCATGGCTTTAACACTTGACTTGAACAACGTGTTTCTTGAAGTCTTAAACCACCATAGATCTACCTAATTACAAGTCAAGTGCATTTTGTCAAAAGATTAGCTAATTTACATCAAATATGTCCTTAACACTTTCTATGTGTCTCTCTTCTCCAAGCAAAAACAACAAACCCACCCCTCATGGCCACCACCAGACACCACCTACTCAATGTCACCACCCTCACCCACAACCATGGCCTCAACACCCAGTAACTCATGGCCATAAGGCACAACCCATGACCTCAATCCACGGCACAACCCACAACAAACAACTACAACCAACCACTGAATCAATCAACCCACACACAACCCAAAGCCACCCCAATCAACTCACACCCAGACCCAGCAAAACCACCCAAGGCTGTCGAAACCCACCTATATCCTAGACCCGATTGTACAACTCAGCCCCTATCTAGCCACACCCATTCCCACAAAACCCACAAAACAAGCCACAACCTCTGCCACAACCTAAAACCTCTACAATCCACAACTCCACCACAACCCACAACCTCCACCACAACTCATCACAACCCACAACCTCCACCACAACCCACAAAATCCACAATCCAACCCACAAACACCACAAATCACCAACCCACCTCACAAATTACATACCCACGGTGGCAAATCGGGAGAGATGAAAGATTTGGCTGAGAGAGAGAGAGAGAGAGACAAAACGAGATAAGATCCATCTCAGAACCAGAACGAGACAACAAGGGATAGAGAGAGAGTCTGATGAACCAAAGAAGAAAAGAGAAAAGTCAAGCTCTAGAAGAAAATAGAGAGAAAATAAAGTGAGGGAGAGAAATGATATTTTAATTGAAAGGTTAATAAAATATTATTATTTTTTATAAGATTTGAGCTACAGTAGGCTATCATCTTTGATAGTCTACTATAGCTAAGTTGCTAAAAATTTTACATATACCACTCTTGATGTAGCGTGTTTTCTGTGGTTTCAACTGCTAAAAAAAGCATTTAGCATTTATACCACCTTTGATGAGAATGCTTTTATTTCATAAGAAATAATAGCCAATGATTCGAATTAAATAACTTCTCCTATAATTAGAAAAAATAAAAAACTCCTCTTATAAGTAGAGAGTGAAGGATAATCTCATTGGTTCAACTATATAAAAGGGTGGGTATCCTTTTTTTTTTATTAAGGAATTAGAAAATACAAGGAAGTTTTATTTGTGTAATGTCTGGCCTTGTACAGACCATAGCATACATCAAGTTGCCAATAGTTGAGGCATAGGGCACCTTGCTCATATGGTCATTTTCTTCTTTTGTCTTTTGTGATTGTTCTTTACTTAGTCTGAAATGACTACCCAAGGGTGTGCTCACTGGTTTAGCTTCATTCATGTTGAACCTAATAAGAATCTTCTTCACATATTCTGCCTGTGAAAGCTTCAATGTACCATTAGCCTTGTCTCTAATGATTCTCATTCCAAGGATTTGTTTTGCAGCTCCCAAATCCTTCATTGCAAACTATTTTGACAATTGCTTCTTCAGATTATTAATCTCCTTAGTGCTAGACCCTGCAATGAGCATATCATCCACATACAGCAATAAAATGATATAGGAATTGTCAAAAACTTAACATAGCAACAGTGATTAGCTTCACATTTCTAGAAACTAGTTCTATTCATAAAACTATCAAATTTCTTGTACCACTATCTTGGAGCTTGCTTTAGGCCATACAAGCTCTTTCTTAGTTTGCAGACCAAACTCTCTTGTCCCTGAATAATAAACTCCTCTGGCTGACTCATGTAAATGTCTTCCTTCAAGTCACCATGAAGGAATGTTGTCTTCACATCTAACTGCTCAAGATGTAGATTCTCTGTAGCCACCATTCCTACTACCAGTCTAATTGTTGACAGTTTCACAACTGGAAAAACTATTTCTGAATGCTCAATGCCCTTCTTCTGCTGGAACCCTTTGACAACTAGTATGGTCTTGTAGCATTTGCTACCATCATGCTCATTCTTTATTCTAGTATATCCACTTGTTGTGCAAAACCTTTTTTCCTTTTGGCAATTCAGTCAGTTCCCATGTTTGGTTCCCCAACAAAGAATCTATCTCATACTTCATGGCTAACTCCCACTTGCTTGAATTTTCATCTTGCAAGGCTTCTTCATAACATTCTGGCTCACCACCATCAGTCAACAAGAGATAATTTAGAGCGGGTGAATAACACTGTGGAGGTCTAATGATCCTGGAAGATCTACGGACTTCAACTACAAGCGTACTATGATCTACCTGTGAATTTACATTCTCCTTTTCTTCTTCACCCCCTTTTTAGGCAGTATTTTTAGTCAATTCATCTAAGTTAACAAACTCAGATTTCTTTTGATCTATCTCTATAACATCTAGCACTACAGTTGATCTATCCTTGTACATAACATATTCATTAAATATCACATTTCTGCTTCTGATGATTTTTTGATTTTGTTCATCCCAAAACCGATAGCCAAATTTATCATCATCATAGCCAATAAAAAAACATATTTTAGACTTTGCATCAAGTTTACTACGAGCATCAAAATCAATATGAACAAAAGAAACACAACCAAAAACTTTTAAATGTGAAAACTTTACCTCTTTACTGCTGCAAACCTCTTCAGGAATTTTGAACTCCATGGGAATTGATGGTCCTTGGTTTATCAAGTAAGCTGCAGTACTAACAATATCAACCCAAAAAGTTTTTGGTAATCCAGCATGCAACCTCATACTCCTAGCACGCTCATTGAGAGTTCTATTCATGCACTTAGCCACACCATTTTGCTGTGGTGTCCTAGGAATTGTCTTCTCCATTCTAATTCCATGTGCAACGCAATACTCATTGAACCATCCATCTATGTACTCTCCTCCATTGTCTGAGCTTAGACATTTTACTTTCAAATCTGTTTCTATCTTAACCATGGCCTTCCACTTCTTAAAGTTTTCAAATACATCAAATTTATTTTTTAGAAAATAAACTCATACCTTTCCACTTGAATCATCAATGAAAGTAATGTAGTATCTTAAACCTCCAAGGGATGCAACTGGAGAAGGCCCCCACAAATCAGTGTGTACGAACTCCAATTTTCCAGCCTTTGGTGTCTTGCCAGTTTCCAAGAAACTCACCCTTTTCTACTTTCCTAAGATGCAGCTTCACATATGTCAAGATTAATAAACTGCAGTTCTGGTAGTTTCCCTTTTGACAGTAGCATCTTCATTCCTTTCTCACTCATGTGACCAAGTCTGCAGTGCCATAGACTTGCATCAGTATTTGCTTTAGCAACTGCAATTATGTCCCTTGGACTTGAGGTCATATACAAAGTACCAGTTTTCCTTCCACAAGCCAATACCATGGCTCCCTTTGTAACCTTCCAGGTACCACGAACAAATAGTATTGCATGCCCTTTATCATCAAGTTGTCCTACAGAAATCAAATTCCTCCTCAGGTCAGGAATATGTCGAACCTTCTGCAGTAACTAGATAGACCCATTGGGTAATATAATCTGAACATCTCCCATACCCACAACATCTAAGGCTTCTCCATCAGCTAAATACATCTTACCAAAATCACCTTCAACATAGTTCTGTATGGTTTCTTGGTGTGGAGTGATATGAAACGAAACTCCTGAGTCCAAAACCCAATCATCAAGTGGACTGTCAACAGCAAGAAGTAGCACATCCTATACCTTATCTGTTATAGCATTAGCAGAATTATCATCATTCTTCTTCTTAAGACTTGTGCAGTACCTCTTAAAGTGGCCAGTTTTGCCACAATTCCAACATTGTACCTATTGGCCAGATCTAGATTTACTTCTGTTCCAATTGGAATTTTTGGATTTTGATCTACCCCGATTTGAATTGTCATTACCTCTACTTCTTGTCTCAAGTTTTAGGGCAAAACCAAACCCTGAGATTTCATCTGTATCTCTTCTGCGAATCTCCTTAGCCAAAACTATATCTTGTTTGTCATTGTACTTCAACTTTTCTTTTCTAGTAGAATTGCTCACTGTCATTCTCATAGCCTCCCAACTGTTTGGCAATGAAGCCAAAACGATCAGTGCATGGCTCTTATTATCAAAATCAATTTCTACAGAAGATAGTTGATTTGTGATGGTGTTAAATTCATTCAGATGTTGTGCTACTAATGCATTCTCTGCCATCTTCAAATTGAATAGTTTCTTCATTAGATGCACCTTGTTGTTTGTTGATGGCTTTTCATACATACCAAACAAAGCCTTCATCAGATCTGCCATGGTCTTCTCCTTCACGACATTATGTGCAACAGACCTTAACAGGGTTAATCTGATAACTCTCAATACCTGTTTGTCTAGAAGAGTCCATTCATCATCTTTCATAGTTGCAGGTTTCTCCCCTAAAAGCGGCAAATGCAACTTCTTCCCATAGAGATAGTTCTCAATTTGCATCCTACGGAATCTAAAGTCAGTGCCATCGAATTTTTCTATTCCAAACGCCTTTCTTGTTTCCTCTGCCATTGCTCCCACTCAAACTTAACCCTAGGCACTAATACCAATTGATGGGAATTTGTACGAAATTTCCAAACCTGTGAGATGCAAAAATAAAGAAAAATATACTCCAAAGAAAAAATAATCACACACAAGATAGTATTTACATGGTTTGGCAATTTTCCTACGTCCGGAGTTGCAGGGATTTCACTATTCTCAGGGAAAAATACAGAGTGCGGCAGTACAATTTTTCTCTCTAAAAAATGACATCAAAACCCTAATCTCCAAAACAAAAATTTTTATATCCTACACACAGGATTTACAATGGACTAAGCCTCAAAAAATCTTCCATTAAAAATTGTAACAATATTATTTCGAATCGGGTCATAATCAGAATCAAACACAACTAAGCTCCACAAAGTCCAACATGAAAAAGTAAAAAAAAAAATAAAAAAAAAATGATATTTTCTATCAATAAACGTGAATTATATATTTTGGAAAATTCCTAGCTTGATCCACGAAGGGAATATCAATAATATTAACACAAATTACACCCGCCTCTCACCAAACTTGAAGGGCAATTCTCCCATGCACTCTTGACCCAAGGGGTGGTGGTTTAATGGTCAGTAGCCTTACTCCCAAATAGTTAGAGGACATTATGTCCTCCTGAGTCTGACTTCTACAAAGGAAGCACCTATAGATTATTGGTGAAATATTGGTTTAGTATTTAGTTATACCTTAGTGGGGTTAGGATAGTTATGGCTCACTAAACCTTGCGAGTAAAATGTTATTATGGTCAGTGGTCACCCCCAAATAGAGAAACCACATTTTTTTTCTTTTTGGAGAAAAAGTAGAGAAACCACTTTTAATTGCTCTCTTCTACCTTTTTTTTTTTCAATAAATTAAATTTTTTTTTTTTTTTCTCTAACCCTTAAATAGTTAAATTCATAGATGGACAAGATTGCCGTACTTTGCAATATAAATCTTTATCAAACAAAAGGCAAAAAATACATTTGCTAATAATTTATTGGTCTGTATGCACAAATTCCTTGTAATTGAGAGTAATTTAATTTCTTGATATTTATACTTATACATATTTAAACTCATTCTTTGAAAAATATATATAAAAAAAATATTATATAATAGAGCATTAAATACATCTTAATAAATAAAGTTGTCTGGGCCATGAGCTTAATTGGGTTCGGATTTACCTATTAAATACTTTAAACTTTTCACATATTGGCTAAAACCCAATTTCAACTTTGGACAATTGGACCACAGTAGTACTGTACCAGTAGGGAAGATAGATATCAGGCTTATAATAAATTTCGCATCTCTAATGAAATCCACTATTGGACTTGGGTTCCCAAGACCTAGAGATTGCAGCAGAATAAAGTCTACTTCTAGGAGGACCGTAGCAGCTAGACTTTAGGGTAGGGTCCTTATAGAAAATGTTTTCTTGGTCGATCCACAGTATTGACTCTTAAACCAATTTGACTATTAGTTATTAGCTTTCAGATGCCATAATAAAGTTAGCTTAACTAAATCTCCAATTTTTTTTGCTAAAACTTAAATCTCCTTAAAACTACCCTTGATTGGTACACTAAACTGATGTGTGAAACACATGTTATAGGGATCTTTGACCTTATTTCAACTATAGAGTAGTTTAGCAGTAGGTTGTTATTGTTAGGACATATATGGAACTTGTTATGAACATATGTCATTTAGAATTGACTAATCTTTTAACAAAATACACTTTACTTGTATTTTGGTAGATCTAAGATGGTTTAAGTCTTCAAGCAACATATTGTCAAGAGTTAAAGTCATGCAAATCTATATCGAGGTTTAAAATGGGGTTTTAGTCCGATGCTTGATAACATCTCGACAGATAACCTATCTATCGAGGTTTACAAAATTCAAATTTTCAGATCTATTTTTCACACATATCCAAGCTATTTGTGTAGAGTTTATTTTCTCACAATCCTAAACATATATGAGGATTATTTTAAGGGCCATTAAAGGTGATGCAACTTAATGCAAAGTGATTATTCACTCAAATTGTGACCGGAGACAATTTGTCCTAATTCATCTTTCTCTTGAAGAAGTTATTGCATTTGTACGCCGTAAGATCATGTGGATGAACTGAAAAACTTTGCAGCTAACATCCTTCTCAAGTTGGTGTGTTAGTCATGTACTGGGATTCATGCAAAAGAGTAAGCCACGTACTGGGATTCACGCATCAATTGGTTAGTCACATACTAGGAGCCGTGCATTGAAAGTAGAGATTGTCACTACATTACAAGTCCAATTAGGTATTAGGGTAAGGGTTCAACTGTAAGTTGGTATAAGATATTGAGATTTCTTTACTTGTAACCGCTTATTTTGATAATAGTGGATTTTCAAGAGTGATAACCTTAAATTCACTCGATGGGGTTTAGCTTCGGTGGTTTTCCCTATTCGTAAACAAATCACCCGTGTCAAATTTAATTTCCGCTACATTTAGTTATTTGATGATTTAACCATAAGATTTTCAATTGCCCTGTGAAGTTACTGGTTTTGACAAATGTGATGGAAGACTAACAATATCTAAATTTGGATATTCCATATCCATCATAAGTACAAATGAAATCTAATATCCTTCCCACTATAATTCTCATCTTTGATCATCCTGGATTATATTCTAATTAAACACCCATCCTCCATAAGAGCCTGCCATTTGTTGTTACCAATTTAAGCACATAATTAAGGTTCAATGCCAAGTTTTTACCTCCTATTGGGGAAAAAAATCCAAGTGTTTACACCATTGTTCACTGAATCACTAAGGAGTTGGAAAATCTCCCAAGGTTTTCATAAATAGTGTATCGCCACCAAAAAAAAAAAAACCTATATTCCATGCAAAATAAAAGTCTCAAACTATAACAAGTATGACAATCAAAAACCTAAATGATATTACAATTAAAGGTACATAAATTCAATTGTAATGTGATTCATGTGAAGTGTTTTAGATGAGTAAATGGAGTCAGGTAATATAGGTTGGACTTAAGACGTCCCATGCCAAATAATTCGGTTATATCAGTTCTCAATTTATGAGTCCTACCCATTTCCATCTAACATGATGTATGTCTTTCAAGCTAAAAAGCATGATGTATGTCTCAAATTTGTAGGCTAAGCATACAACACAAGTTCAAAGAAGTAATATGAATAATCTTTTTCCACTGGAGAGATTGCTTCCAGGTGATGCATCTAATAGTGGGTATTAATCTTCAACACACAAACTAATAAAGAAGTCTACACAGAGTTCAATTTATGGTGGTGATTGTTTTAATTGTGTAACAATATTTAAATGTAACAAACATCTTTTTAACCTAAATTTGGTATGGAGGGGGCCCCCATACCATTCTGTAAATGTAGTTGTAGTTATCGCATATGGGACAAATACATTAAAAATGAGCTATAATATATCCAATCATCAAGAAAACTAGAAAAGAAAGCTCTTTTGTCCTATAAGGATGATGAATGGAATCTTGAATAAAAGGATAAGCATTTGGTATGGAGGGGCCCCCTCCATACGATGTCACCCGGGTGACATCCAGTTTTATATTAAACAATAATGAAAACTGTAGCCATTAAGGGAACCTAATGTAATTAATTATTCATTATAATATAATCCACCCCCCTCTTCATCCTCTGGTATTTATAAACATGGTGATAATGCCTGGCACAAAGCTAAGAAACCCAACAAGCAATATCAAAACCCCAAAAGATAATTAAGATGACAGGTTCTGGTTCTCCTTGTGGAGCTTGCAAGTTCTTGAGAAGGAAATGTGTAAGGGGTTGTGTTTTTGCTCCTTATTTCTGTCATGAACAGGGAGCCACCCATTTTGCTGCCATTCACAAGGTTTTTGGTGCAAGCAATGTATCAAAGCTTCTTGCTCACCTCCCGGTGAGTGGTCGTAGTGAAGCCGCGGTCACAATCTCATATGAAGCTCAAGCTAGGCTTCAAGATCCTATTTATGGTTGTGTTTCACATGTTTTTGCTCTCCAACAGCAGGTTTATTTAGTACCCTTTTTTCCTTTCTCTCTCATTTGATGATTCAAACCCTAATTAATTTGTTTTTCTTGGTCCTGACTCAATCCATGGTATTTTGCTTTGTTCTCTGAAGGTTGCCAATCTACAAGCTCAACTAGCATCTCTTAAAGAATTACAAGCAGTTCAAAGCTTTCTCAATGGCTTTGCTAGTGCAAACCCTAATGAAAAGTACTATGGAAACCCTTCTCATCCACAAGATGGTCAAAGTTGGTTTCAGTCAGAAATTTCAAACATGATGCAACAATTCAATCCAAACATCAACAATAATGCCTCAACAATGCCATACCAAGAGAACATGTCCATGTCAAACTCTATGGGGAACTATGGAAATTCAAACATCCCTGAAGAAATCAATGCTTCGTATGGCTGCAGCTATGAAGAGGCTTCTCATTCCATGTCTTCTCTAGACATGAATGTAAACGACAAGCAATGGTCTCTCCAAGAAACTGATGACCTTCAGCCAGCGGCCTTCGGCTATATATATTCAGCATTCATGATCGAAGATATGGGACTTGGCGTGACAGATGTATAATCGGTGAAGACGACCTTTGCCAATTTTGAATTGCTGCACCATACTTTGAAACATGCACTTTTGTTGCCATAAATAAGCTAGAAACCCTAGAAATGTTCATACAGTTGGAAACCCTAAAATCCAGCCTATGATTGTTTTGTTTAATCTAGTGTAATCTTGGAATATATGAGTAGAATAATAGTGTACTTCTTTGACAAAACTGCAGATCTGCCTTATATTTGAGCAAATTTGCTTTGTTTATGTACCTAGCTAGTAAAGACCCTAAAATTTAGACTAAATAAATTTTGCTAGTTTGATACTTTCCCTTCATAAACCTAAGAAGTTGCTTTTGCAGACCTTCTTGTTTGGTACAAGGGAAGTGGGTAATACTCTTAAGTTAAAAATCTACTAATTGGGTAAGACAGAATTTTCTGTTTTGCACATATGGAAGTATATTTTTTAGAAATCTGTAGAGAATTTTTCTGTTAGTTGTTGAGCGTGAAACAAGCATGGGTACTTCCTTTGTTCCCAACATATATGAATACACAAACATTGTCTTGTGTCAGCCTTTCCATGTATTGGAATAAACAAACGGTTAAATAAATAACTTTCCTAGCTTTTTGAGTGACATGCAACTGGGCTACCAAGTAATTTCAAGTCAGTTCTGATCTTAAGATACTGCACTTGCAAGGTAAGTGGGTGTTCCCTACCATGTGATAATGTCTGATAATGTCAATCAGTTGGAGGTGGAGGAGGCTATTTCCCTATTTTTAAACCAATGCATGGCACATCAGAACTTGACAGTAAGGAAATTCACTTCCTAAACCAGTCGGTATACTTAAATTAACTAACTTGAAATGGTAAAGTTCACTAGATTAATAAGACTTTCCAAATCAGATGAAATTCAATTGCAGCAAAAGACACTAATAAATTGCGTGGTTCCCTTTCTAAACGTAATTCTTTAAACTCGGCAACAACCAACAGTGATAACTGATATGTGATTTATCCATTTAATAGACTACTGCACACCAAGATAAAATTTTGCACATTTAATAGACTAGTAAGGGTTGCCTGTGCAAGGCAAGTGAGAAAATTTAAGATAGAATTTTTTTTTTTTTTTTGAAATAATATCAAACCATGTATTTTAATTTAGAATAGTCATTTAACATATAACTATCTATTTAGTACGGTAATTTCTTGAAAGAAAGTATTTGATATCAAATGATACCATGTTAGCGATATCAAAATCTAATAAATAAGAGAGATGTCAGCAAAAAATAACTAGCCCACTAAAAATTGAAAGCATGTGTTAGTGGATAGTTATTTTTGCACATATGTCTCTTGTTTGTTGAATTTTGATATGGATGACGTAGTCTTATTTGATACAAAATACTTTTTCACTTCTTAGAACCTTTTTACTAAAGACAATATCTACTCACAACAAAAAAAATAAAAATAAAAATAAAATAAAAAATAATAATAATAATAATCTACTAAGAATGATAACAAATGTCATCATCTTTCAACAATTAACAACTAAGTTTTAATAAAACATTGTCACAATATTTAAATTTTGCAATAAATGATGACATATGCTACAATTGAAACTCTTCACCAAATTAAATACCTACAACCCTTTGTAATAAATATTTTGTTATTCATACTTCCTTCTTTATCATTTTATTTTATAAGCCTAACTACGATACTTAGCATACTTAATTTTTAATAAACACCTTTTTAAGAAAGAAAGCAAATAAAAAAAGAACAAAATAACAAACAACATATGTCATTAAAGTATTTATTAGATAAAATTATAAATCTAGAAGATTTAAACCACTAATAAATTAGTGCTCTCTAAGTAACAATTAGAACATCATACATCATCATTTTTACTTTCTAAATATGACTAACACATAAAACTCAAAATACATTAAAAAAAAAAAATTGGGACATTAAAATTTAATGAGGCATTTTAGTTATTGCACAATGAAATATTCTAGGAATCATAAGATTTTGTTAGGGTCTAAGAGAGTAAGAGTAGGAACTATATACTTGTCTACAAAATATAAATGAGGAAATTATTTAACTTTAAAATTGGAGGGGATGAAACTACCCCAAACATAAAGGGGGAAAATATTTTTTCTATAATTCTTTTTTGTTGGTAAAACTATGTGTTTTTTACTTTAAACAACGTGTTAAAAAAAATGATCAATCCAAGAAAACTATCCATAAAACTATGAATTTTGGCTCAACAAATTGGCTAAAGAAAAAAAAAAAAAAGACAAAAACACAATAAATGTCACGACATTTTCTCAATACCTTTATTTTAGCTATGGTGGGCCCTGGTATGATATTTTATAATTTTATTTTAGAATAATGTTACATCCACAACATTTTTATAACAAATCCTATATGTTAAATTGTTATTTATTTTAATTGGGACAACCACTTTAAACTATGCATTAAAAAAGAACAAACAAAAAATCAACAAAAGAAAATTGTGTATGAAACAGTGAATTTTTGCTCACCAAATTTGACTAAACCAAAAAAGAAGTCTAAGAACACAACAAATTGTCAAATATTTTCACAATACCTTTATTTTCAGCCCTTGTAAGTTTCAGTCTAATATATTATTATTTATTTTATAGAAATGTTTTTTCTATAATATTTTCATAACAAATTTTAGTTGGCAAGTTGTTACTGATTTTAAAATAGGCCCACAACTAATATCAATTTTTTATTCATCAATAGTAGCTTACCTATGATTTGTTATGAAATTAATGTGAAAATGTTGTGGACTTAGCATTTTTTTATTTGATCTATAAGAAATTGATACCTCAAAAATTGTGAAAATATTGTAATAATAATAAGTACTACAACATTTTCACAAAATATTGATTTTATTTGTGATTAATCACAGTCTCATATTTTATTATTTTATTTCGACTTATAAGAAATTGACACCTCAATAATTGTAAAAATATTGTAAAATTTGTTATGCCAGTATAATAATATATATATATATATATGCTAGTTCATATAAATATTTAAAGAAAAAAAGTACAAACAGACGACTGAATAAAAAAAAATTAAAAATTAAAAAAAAAAAAAAAACTGTAGCTACAGTGCCACTTGAACAAACCAAAGAGGCATTGTTTGCGCATTGGTGCTTTTTATATATAGACTAGTGTGGGTTGCATGTGCAAGGCATGTGCTGCCCTTTCGTGAGAAAATTAATATAAATTTTTTTTTTTTTTTTGGTTAAAGAAGTATGAAATCATCTACTTAACTTTAAAATAGCTATTTAAATATCTATTTACTATGACAATTTCTTAGAACTTATTTATTAAATGTAATATCTACTTACCAAAAAATGCTACAAAGAATGATAATGAATGTCATAATCTTTCCACAATATTTAAATTTTCTCAATGAATGATGATATATGCTACAATTTTTTTGAAGATCTTTATCGAACTATATACTTGCAACCATCTACAATGAAAATTTTATTATTCATACTTCATTCTTTATTATCTTGAAAACGCCTTAAAATGTATACTTGTTATATATTTATGTTAGCGTTATCTCCTTATTACTATGCTTAATTTGTATAATTAAGCCATGATTTTCACTAATCCGTATTATTTATCTTTACATAATTTCTTGAATAAAATGTCATTCATTGTATGTAATTTTCTACTTTCAGAAGATCATGTGAGAAAGATGAGTTTACAGGAATTTGTGAGAGAATGGAAACCAAACTAGAATTAAAGTGGAGCTAAAGGACCATGCTTAAATGTCTAAGGAGGTGCAACTAGAGTGCTTGGATAGTCTACCATGATATGAAGTTTCAAATAAGGAAAGAAATCAAAGAAGCAGAATCTAAAAATGAAAAATCTGATTTAAGCACTGATCAGTATTTTGGATGTATCTCTCTCCTCAAANAAGGTATTGAGAAAATGTCGTGACATTAATTGTGTTTTGGTCTTTTTTTTTTTTTTCTTTAGCCAATTTGTTGAGCCAAAATTCATAGTTTTATGGATAGTTTTCTTGGATTGATCATTTTTTTTAACACGTTGTTTAAAGTAAAAACACATAGTTTTACCAACAAAAAAGAATTATAGAAAAAATATTTTCCCCTTTATGTTTGGGGTAGTTTCATCCCTCCAATTTTAAAAGTTAAATAATTTCCTCATTTATATTTTGTAGACAAGTATATAGTTCCTACTAATTCTTACTCTACTTAACCTAACAAAATCTTTGATTCCTAGAATATTTCATTGTGCAATAACTAAAATGCCTCATTAAATTTTAATGTCCAATTTTTTTTTTTAATGTATTTTGAGTTTTTATGTGTTAGTCATATTTAGAAAGTAAAAATGATGATGTATGATGTTCTAATTGTTACTTAGAGAGCACTAATTTATTAGTGGTTTAAATCTTCTAGATTTATAATTTTATCTAATAAATACTTTAATGACATATGTTGTTTGTTATTTTGTTCTTTTTTATTTGCTTTCTTTCTTAAAAAGGTGTTTATTAAAAATTAAGTATGCTAAGTATCGTAGTTAGGCTTATAAAATAAAATGATAAAGAAGGAAGTATGAATAACAAAATATTTATTACAAAGGGTTGTAGGTATTTAATTTGGTGAAGAGTTTCAATTGTAGCATATGTCATCATTTATTGCAAAATTTAAATATTGTGACAATGTTTTATTAAAACTTAGTTGTTAATTGTTGAAAGATGATGACATTTGTTATCATTCTTAGTAGATTATTATTATTATTATTTTTATTTATTTTATTTTTATTTTTTTTGTTGTGAGTAGATATTGTCTTTAGTAAAAAGGTTCTAAGAAGTGAAAAAGTATTTTGTATCAAATAAGACTACGTCATCCATATCAAAATTCAACAAACAAGAGACATATGTGCAAAAATAACTATCCACTAACACATGCTTTCAATTTTTAGTGGGCTAGTTATTTTTGCTGACATCTCTCTTATTTATTAGATTTTGATATCGCTAACATGGTATCATTTGATATCAAATACTTTCTTTCAAGAAATTACCGTACTAAATAGATAGTTATATGTTAAATGACTATTCTAAATTAAAATACATGGTTTGATTGGGCAGTTAAGGTAGGTAAAGATTAGTTAGTTAGTTCCTAATCTTCCTCCGTAAAATACGGATCCATCCCTAGATTTTAGGGATTAGCTTAGTCTGTTACTAGATCAGGTAAGCTATATATATATACTGTACTTGACATGTAAAGGATAACAAGAATTCATTTCAACAGAAATTTTCTCTTCGTCTCTCTCTCTAATCTCTGTTTGAAGTTTTCTCTTTTTTGCTCTCTGTTTTCATTACCTTCATAGTGTGAACACCATTGAAGAATCTTTTAAACCTCTGTTAGATTCTTTTCAATAATGTCAATCAGTTGGAGGTGGAGGAGGCTATTTCCCTATTATTAAACCAATGCATGGCACATCAGAACTTAACAGTAAGGAAATTCACTTCCTAAACCAGTCGGTATACTTAAATTAACTAACTTGAAATGGTAAAGTTCACTAGATTAATAAGACTTTCCAAATCAGATGAAATTCAATTGCAGCAAAAGACACTAATAAATTGCGTGGTTCCCTTTCTAAACGTAATTCTTTAAACTCGGCAACAACCAATAGTGATAACCGATATGTGATTTATCAATTTAATAGACTACTGCACATCAAGATAAAATTTTGCACATTTAATAGACTAGTAAGGGTTGCCCGTGCAAGGCAAGTGAGAAAATTTAAGATAGAATTTTTTTTTTTTGAAATAGTATCAAACCATGTATTTTAATTTAGTATAATCATTTAACATATAACTATCTATTTAGTACGGTAATTTCTTGAAAGAAAGTATTTGATATCAAATGATACCATGTCAATGGTATCAAAATCTAATAAATATGAGAGATGTCAGCAAAAAATAACTAGCCCACTAAAAATTGAAAGCATGTGTTAGTGGGTAATTATTTTTGCACACATGCCTCTTGTTTGTTGAATTTTGATATGGATGACGTAGTCTTATTTGATACAAAATACTTTTTCACTTCTTAGAACCTATTTACTAAAGACAATATCTACTCACCAAAAAAAAAAAAAAAAAAAATCTACTAAGAATGATAACAAATGTCATCATCTTTCAACAATTAACAACTAAGTTTTGATAAAGCATTGTCACAATATTTAAATTTTGCAATAAATGATGACATATGCTACAATTGAAACTCTTCACCAAATTAAATACCTACAATCGTTTGTAATAAATATTTTGTTATTCATACTTCCTTCTTTATCATTTTATTTTATAAGCCTAACTACGATACTTAGCATACTTAATTTTTAATAAACACCTTTTTAAGAAAGAAATCAAATAAAAAAAGAACAAAATAACAAACGACATATGTCATTAAAGTATTTATTAGATAAAATTATAAATCTAGAAGATTTAAACCACTAATAAATTAGTGCTCTCTAAGTAATAAATAGAATATCATACATCATCATTTTTACTTTCTAAATATGACTAACACATAAAACTCAAAATACATTAAAAAAAAAAAATTGGGACATTAAAATTTAATGAGGCATTTTAGTTATTGCACAATGAAATATTCTAGGAATCATAAGATTTTGTTAGGGTCTAAGAGAGTAAGAGTAGGAACTATATACTTGTCTACAAAATATAAATGAGGAAATTATTTAACTTTAAAATTGGAGGGGATGAAACTACCCCAAACATAAAGGGGGAAAATATTTTTTCTATAATTCTTTTTTGTTGGTAAAACTATGTGTTTTTTACTTTAAACAACGTGTTAAAAAAAATGATCAATCCAAGAAAACTATCCATAAAACTATGAATTTTGGCTCAACAAATTGGCTAAAGAAAAAAAAAAAAAAGACAAAAACACAATAAATGTCACGACATTTTCTCAATACCTTTATTTTAGCTATGGTAGGCCCTTGTATGATATTTTATAATTTTATTTTAGAATAATGTTACATCCACAACATTTTTATAACAAATCCTATATGTTAAATTGTTATTTATTTTAATTGGGACAACCACTTTAAACTATGCATTAAAAAAGAACAAACAAAAAATCAACAAAAGAAAATTGTGTATGAAACAGTGAATTTTTGCTCACCAAATTTGACTAAACCAAAAAAGAAGTCTAAGAACACAACAAATTGTCAAATATTTTCACAATACCTTTATTTTCAGCCCTTGTAAGTTTCAGTCTAATATATTATTATTTATTTTATAGAAATGTTTTTTCTATAATATTTTCATAACAAATTTTAGTTGGCAAGTTGTTACTGATTTTAAAATAGGCCCACAACTAATATCAATTTTTTATTCATCAATAGTAGCTTACCTATGATTTGTTATGAAATTAATGTGAAAATGTTGTGGACTTAGCATTTTTTTATTTGATCTATAAGAAATTGATACCTCAAAAATTGTGAAAATATTGTAATAATAATAAGTACTACAACATTTTCACAAAATATTGATTTTATTTGTGATTAATCACAGTCTCATATTTTATTATTTTATTTCGACTTATAAGAAATTGACACCTCAATAATTGTAAAAATATTGTAAAATTTGTTATGCCAGTATAATAATATATATATATATATATGCTAGTTCATATAAATATTTAAAGAAAAAAAGTACAAACAGACGACTGAATAAAAAAAAATTAAAAATTAAAAAAAAAAAAAAAACTGTAGCTACAGTGCCACTTGAACAAACCAAAGAGGCATTGTTTGCGCAATGGTGCTTTTTATATATAGACTAGTGTGGGAATTAATATAAATTTTTTTTTTTTTTTTTGGTTAAAGAAGTATGAATCATCTACTTAACTTTAAAATAGCTATTTAAATATCTATTTACTATGACAATTTCTTAGAACTTATTTATTAAATGTAATATCTACTTACCAAAAAATGCTACAAAGAATGATAATGAATGTCATAATCTTTCCACAATATTTAAATTTTCTCAATGAATGATGATATATGCTACAATTCTTTTGAAGATCTTTATCGAACTATATACTTGCAACCATCTACAATGAAAATTTTATTATTCATACTTCATTCTTTATTATCTTGAAAACGCCTTAAAATGTATACTTGTTATATATTTATGTTAGCGTTATCTCCTTATTACTATGCTTAATTTGTATAATTAAGCCATGATTTTCACTAATCCGTATTATTTATCTTTACATAATTTCTTGAATAAAATGTCATTCATTGTATGTAATTTTCTACTTTCAGAAGATCATGTGAGAAAGATGAGTTTACAGGAATTTGTGAGAGAATGGAAACCAAACTAGAATTAAAGTGGAGCTAAAGGACCATGCTTAAATGTCTAAGGA
The DNA here is from genome assembly GCF_002906115.3 of Quercus suber. NCBI lineage: Eukaryota > Viridiplantae > Streptophyta > Magnoliopsida > Fagales > Fagaceae > Quercus > Quercus suber. Next base: position 1,469,071 of record NW_027069510.1, read on the forward strand.
GGTGCAACTAGAGTGCTTGGATAGTCTACCATGATATGAAGTTTCAAATAAGGAAAGAAATCAAAGAAGCAGAATCTAAAAATGAAAAATCTGATTTAAGCACTGATCAGTATTTTGGATGTATCTCTCTCCTCAAAAATCCAATTGACACAAGGCTGGATGCGTTGAAACCATGACTTAAATATATACAACTTTCCAATTTTGAGTTTTCTGAAATTATCAATTTTTTAAGGCTGAAATTAACTCACAAGTTACTGTTGTAAACTTGGAAGAAAATTAAAATAGTAAAAGTTTTATTTTCTTTGGACACTTAGACGTTAGGGTTTTGAAGGGAGGCTATGTAGAACGAATTTGGTATAGAAAATCTTGTATTTTTCTTTCTCTAATGGCAGCCTAAATGTTTTGCAAGGACTAGGGGTTATGTTTCTTCTAAACGGTATGAATATTCAATGTGATTCTTTCTAGGATTTTATTAACAACATATTTGATTGTTCAATTAGATTTCTTTCAATGTATTAGTTTTTCCATGCTTTCAATAAGTTCAATCATGTTTTTCTTATTGTTTAGATAAATTTCTAATAGTTTCAAATAGAAATCAGGTTTTAAAGTGAATGGGTTTTTTCTGAAAACTTTTTTAACCGCATTATCAATCTTGGTTATCATGCGTTCTTAAATTGTCTCAATTCAACCGAATCGTAAGTATTTAATTGTATAAGAACAATCAATTATGAAATAAATATTTTCTTATATCACAAAGAATTTCATATCGATATAGGGAAACACCCCAATGCCCTAGTATTTACATTATTAATTTAAATCAGTTTTTATTATTATTCTTGTTAACAATCACCTAGAAAAAGAACTTTTCTTCTTCACCCAAATTGTTATTTAATTATATTGTCTTTAAATTTATCCCGCTCCTTGTGGTTCGATCTCGGTACTCCGAGAATTATATTGCTACAATCTCCTGCACTTGGGAGTGAGTAAGCACATCTTATTTTATGAGTCTAACTATAGCTTACTTATTTTTAATGAACACTCTTCTAAGTGGGAAAAGAAATTAAAAAAATAACAAAATAACAAAAGACATCTATCATCAAAGTTTCTATTAGATAAAATTATAAGTTTAGAAGATTTAAACCTAATAAATTAGTGTTCTCTAGATAACAAATAGAACATCATATATCATTATTCTAACTTCCCAAGCTCGACTACCAATCTACCACATAATATTCAAAATAAGAAATTTTTTGGGACATTATAATTTAGTAGGAGTATTTTACACATTGCATAATGAAATATTTTAAACATTGAATAATGAAATATTTTAGGAATTATAAAATTTCGTTAGGGTTTAACTAAGAGAGTAACAATAGGAATATATGCTCATTTACAATATATATATATATATATATATAAAGGAGGGAATTATTCAATGTGTGTGTGTGTGTAAAAAAATATGTTAACAAATAATAATTAAAAAAAAAAAAAAAAAACTTGAAACAATGAATTAAAAAAAAATCAACCTAAAAAAACTATGCATAAAACAATGAATTTTGGTTCAACAAATTGACTAAACCAAAAAAGAAGTCTAGTAACACAACAAAATGTCACAATATTTTTACAATAGCTATGGTGGGTTCTAGTTTGATATTTTATTATTTAATTTAGAGTAATGTTACGTCCACAACATTTTCATAATAAATTCTATTTGGTAAATTGTTATTTATTTTAAATTGAGCTAACCACCATTAACCGTGCATTTTTTTTTTTAAAAATCCAATTGAAGAAAATTGCGCCAAAAACAATGAATTTTGGCTCACCAAATATGACTAAACAAAAAAAGAAGCCTAGGAACACAACAAAATGTCACACAAAAAAGAATCCTAAGAACGCAACAAAATGTCACAACATTTTTGCAATATTTTTTATTTCTAGCTGTGGTAGGTCTCAATTTGATATTTTATTATTTTATTTTTTATGTCCACAGCATTTTTACAACAAATCTTAGATAAAAAATTATTACTAGTTTTAAAATTATGCATTAAAAAAAAAAAAAAACAAAAACAAAAACAAAAAGACAACACAAAATTATATGTGAAACCGTAAATTTTAACTCACCCAATTTAACTATACTAAAAAACTAGAGAATCCAGATACTTAAGAAGACTTGAGAGAGGACATGGGAGACAAAGTCTCATATAAGGACTTTAACAATCAATAATTCAACTTCAACACACTTGGGCCCATTTGGTACGTGTGTTTAAATAACAGTTTTCAAATTTTTAGAAATACGAGAGTAAAAATATGTATGTAAAAATACATGTAATATTGTTTAAAAACTGAAAATGTGTGTTTAAATTTATATACCAAACGGGCTCTTCACTCCCGCCCGTCAAAGCAACAAGCATTCATTTCTCTCCATATACACCCCACAAGACACCAGGGGATCGCATTCCAATTTCCAAGTCCCCCCACTACGTCTCCCACCAAAACCTCCCCCTCCAAGAAAGATAACATTTCCTGAACCATTTCTTCCCTGCCCACCCCCCCAATTTTCTCTCTCCCTCTCTAGAAAGAAACTTCTTGCTTCTTCATTCAAGAAAAATTCCCTCTCTTCCACTGGAGTTTTCTATGGGTTATCTTTCAACTTTCTTTTAGAGACTTCCTTCCCTAAGTAAATTTCAGCCACAATTTTCTTTTTAAGTTGTCTAGAAGCAAGGTGAAAGACATTTTTTACTGTCAGTAAAGGCCATGGTAGCATTATTAAAACTAATTTTTTTTTTCCCCCGGATTTGTATTATCCTTTTGTGGTTGAGGCTGATATTATTAGTATTTGATATTGTTTGTCGATGATTGTTGCACTCAGTCAACTAATAAAACCGTAATTGGCCAACATAAGCTTTTTTGCTTGTGTGGCTCTGTTGTAGGGATAAAAAGAACTCAGTAAAGCTCTGCAACTGTTTTTTTTTTTTTTTTCCTTCAAAAAAGAAAAGAAAAATAAATGGCGAAAGAGATAGAGCAAAAATAAAATGTTGAACTAGTGGAAGCTTTGATATCAGATTGTTGAACAAAATGAGCATTACACACGTAGAGAAAAATTGGACAACACGTGCTGAAGAGAGTAAAAGAAAACTTCTATTTCAAAATATTGACAAGTTGACAATACACTTTTGCAAAGACACAAGTCACACTTACTTAGACACATGACAACTCTATTTTGCCTTTGCACTTTTCCTTCACTTGAACTTTTTATAAGGCACACCAACTCCTACAACAAACACACCAACTCGCATAAATATATTTGCACACACCTCACTTCTGGACACCTAGGTACTGACACTAGCTAGGACTTCTTTTCTTCTTTCAAACTTTGCTTCACACTACTCTCTAATTGAGCTCCAGCACTCCCTACTTTTGCATGGTTGAAGTCGGTTAAGTAACTGACTTTGAACTTCTAGCATCATATATTTANATATTTCGAATTAGAAGTAAACCATACTTGGTGAAACCAATGATATTAAAAAAGCTTTGAACTGGTACAACATAGAGTTTATTCCAGGAATCAAACACACCATACTCCCTCATCACCCAAATGTTGCCTATTGAGAAGCTCAAGCGAATATCAAATTTAAACAAAGCCAGTTTTTCCTTGAATGACATAAGACATTTCATCATACAACTTCCTTCATCAGGCAGAGACAGTGGTAGCACATTGAATTCCTCACTATTGACATCAAATGACAAAATCATATCGGTATAACGCCCGTCATGTCCATTTCCTTCTTTTACCAATTCTATCAGCCAATGCACATGTCCACTAACAAATGGGAATGTCAAATAATTATTGAAGTTAAAGCTGGAGCGATAATCATTGGGTCTCCAAGAGAATCCAACTCCAATTCTTTTCCATGAATCCGAGCTTAACGAGTACTCCTCAGCCTCAGGGGGAAGCATAGGTTCGGCACGAGTCAGTGAAATCCGGACAACCTTGTAGTCATTATTCAGGGAATCATACCCAAATCCGAGTGCCACATTACTTAACTGGGTCAAGCAAGTATCGGGCAACCTCTTAAATGTCCTAATACTGGGGTTCAGCAAGTAAATATCATTACACGCGGACATAAAAAAAATCAGAGAAACACAATATGCCATTACAGGAACCCAGTATTCTGGGAAACGTAGAATGAAAAGTGAAGGGAATTCTAAACTCGGATATGGTTTCAAACGTGCGGTTGGAAGCGAGAGTACAGATTTCATGACTGTAAGAACGAAACAAACTAACGTTGGGCTTGTGTATGAAAAAAGCATCATGATGATTGTAATTAAAGTGAGTGGAGATGAAATTGGGGTTGGCTATGGAAGAGTACCAGGATTTGCAAGCGCACCAGAATCTTAGGAGTGTTCACGGGTAACCTTGTTAAGATTTTCAACACGATTTCGTCCGGAAGATCACAGTTTGTCCTACGTTCGTCGGAGGATCATCGGTGGTCGTGCCTTTTTCCTTTGGGACATCTTCTAACGAAAGACACAGAGTACTAGATTGTGTGTTGTTGACTTCCTTTTTTAAAGAAACCCAAACACGTTTGGGTTAATATTTGTTTTACCTTTTAGACATTTTTGTATTAGAAATTGTGGATATTTATCTAAAATAATGGAAGTAAATAAATATACGATGATATTTAACTTTTCTTTTTTTCTTAAATATGATTTTAGTAATTAACTTAGGGTATAAAAAAGATATGTGAAGAAAAAGAAACAAAAATTGAAAAATCAAAAGAAAAAATAATGTAATTTTTGGATATTTGATCCCATCTTAAATTTGCTTTCGTATTGTTTGTCTATCAAAAAAATGGAGGAAAATAAAGGGGATTAGTTTCTTTTCGTTTTTTTTCTTTTTTTTTTAGATTAGCTTTTTTAAATATTTGGTTTTAGTTTTTGTTGACTAAATCTTTTACTCAATGTGATTTTTATTTTGAGAAATGCTATGTTCACACAATTTTCATGATAAATTTTAGGTGTTAGGTTATTATTGGTTGTTACAAATAAACAAAAAAATAACTTAAGTTGTAGATTTAAATTATAACCAATAACAACTGTAAGGACGCAGTTTGAGTTCCTAGCCCAAAGGATAAATGAACGTAGGCCCAAAAAGCCCAATACAATAAATTTGTAAATAGCGGGTTGAAAAACTGGGTTTTAATGAGTTGAACAACAAGTAAAGTGAGTTCAAATGACAAAAAAAAAAATAGATTTGTGTGTGTTGTTGACTTCTTGTTTTTTTTTTTTTTTTTTTTTAAAACCCAAACACGTTTGGGTTAATATTGGTTTTACCTTTTAGACATTTTTGTATTAGAAATTGTGGATATTTATCTAAAATAATGGAAGTAAATAAATATACAATGATATTTAACTTTTCTTTTTTTTCTTAAATATGATTTTAGTAATTAACTTAGGGTATAAAAAAGATATGTGAAGAAAAAGAAACAAAAATTGAAAAATCAAGAGAAAAAAAAATGTAATTTTTGGATATTTGATCTCATCTTAAATTTTCTTTCATATTGTTTGTCTATCAAAAAAATGGAGGAAAATAAAGGGGATTAGTTTCTTTTTTTCTTTTTTTTTTGAGATTAGCTTTTTTAAATATTTGGTTTTAGTTTTTGTTGACTAAATCTTTTACTCGGTGTGATTTTTATTTTGAGAGATGCTATGTCCACACAATTTTCATGATAAATTTTAGGTGTTAGGTTATTATTGGTTGTTACAAATAAACAAAATAATAATTTAAGTTGTAAATTTAAATTATAACCAATAACAACTGTAAGGACGTAATTTGAGTTCCTAGCCCAAAAGATAAATGAACGTAAGCCCAAAAAGCCTAATACAATAAATTTGTAAATAGTGGGTTGAAAAACTGGGTTTTAATGAGTTGAACAACAAGTAAAGTGGGTTCAGATGACAAAAAAAAGAAGATAGATTGATTTAAACTAAAGAAAATTGTCATCGGCATAGTTTGAGGAGATCAATTTTTATATACCTTTCTCAAGTCAAATTACAGGTTCAATTCTAGATTGCTACAATGTTTTTCTCTTAGTTTCTTGATCCACCCTTCTCAGAGTATCCCTTCCATTTTATACTATCTTTTTCTTTCATCTCCACATTCCACATGCAGATCAAATTGTTGGTGTTGATCCTTGTCCCATCAGCACATTCCTAAAGTCTTTAGATAGTAGCTGTAAGGCTGAAAGTTACTATTCAGGTATTACTTCCTCATAAATGCTGCCAGAGAGTTAGCTGCAAAGCATTTAATGCGGTGGTAGTAGCTTTCCCTTGAGATATTTCATGACTTTCTTTTATCCTGTTCCTTCCTGATACTTATTCTCATTCATGGAATGATCCAAAACGTTACTCTTGATGGCAGCCACACCATCTAACCTCGGATTTGCTCAGCCGAGGAGGGATTCTTTCTCGAACCACCCTTCTGAATGACTTTAATTGGATTTCACTTCTTCACTTACTAACACGAATCCTTATGAAAGTATTTACCCATCCTTGAATTATTTAATGGCCTCAGATTGAGCCCCTGACCCAATATATACATAAATATGGGCTCTTGGGCCTATTACCCTTACAACAACTTACTACTTATAATTTATTGTAAAAGTGTTGTGAAAATATTGTGGACATATCACTTCTCTTTTATTTTCCTAACAGCTGACATTGTTTATTGTAATTAAGCTAACAAATACGTGTTTTATTAGCTACACCAATATTTTTTATTAGTAGATGATGGTAATGATAACATTGAAATATATTTGATATTCAACATATGAGTTATGACTCCCAATAAACATTATGGGAGTGGGGACAATGAAATTCAACTTGGGGATTTAGCAAGTGGAACTTTTGTGTCATAAGCATAATAGTAAAAATTCACAAGTATAGTGGGTAGTTTTGCGAACTGGGCTGAGAATATACAGTACTTAGTCTACTTTTATCTAACTTATTTTTAAATAAAATGAATCAATAAAAATAATCTATACACCTTAGAGCAATCGTACCTGTCTATGCAAAATATTCCGTCTATTTTAGCATAAGAGTTATTTTATTAATTACAATCACCTTATAATCAATAAAATTGCTGTCATTGAACCACAGGATTTTTAACTTCAAATCTTCTTGTTATTTTACTTTTTTTGTGTGTAAATTAGGACATGTTTTTCAACTTACATGACTTTTTTTTTTTTTTTGAACCGGAAAACTTGACTAACAAAAGCAAAAGACATGTATAGTAGGCATACAGTCATATGATATTAGGGCATTCAATGAATTCCCTATATGACATCCAAATGTTTGAAGAATATCTGTGGAACTTAATTGTAATGTAGCAGTTGGGGAAAAATGAAGCTGCATAGCTTTCGTGGTAAGGTCTAAGGACCTGATTGAAGCATGTGTAATATAGGCTCTTTCCTCTTTTGCAAGCCAGAAGAAGCAGAAAAGAAAAGCTGTTCAATGGGCCACGCTGAGAACCTATGAGGTGGGCTTGGATCATTTGACCATAGAATAGCAAAACTACAAGAATGCACACACAAACCAGGACCATTACCCAGTTGGGAGCTGGAAATAATTCTTCAAGATGTTAAAATTAAATGCTTAAAATCAAAGCTATCAAGTTGTAACTTCTGCTAGGTTAAGTGCGAGAAAGACTGGATAATATACAAAAAAAGAAAAAAGAAAAAAGAAAAATAACTTGACACCTGCTAATTTAGCAAACTTTTAGTTGTAAACAAAAAAAGTGATGTCACTATTGACCCAAATGATAAACCAATAAAAGCTTACTAATTCAACTGATGTGAAAATTTGTAATTTTTTTTTTTTTTTGGGTGTATAGCAGTACTATGATAACTGATAAGTATAAATGGAGCAGCACATGAAATAGCTCAATGGGCTTTGAGAAACAAATTTTCTGGCAAAAGATTGAAACAGTACTCTTTGTCTTATAACTTGTAATTTATCTGGTCAATTCTATTAATACTCCTACTACTATTAAGTATTAACCAAAAGGGCAAAGATTTGTTACAAACTAATGGCTTGTTTGGAAGTTTAGAGAGGGAGGAGAGTAAAGGGGAGTAGAGGGAAGGGGAGTAGTGGGGAGGAGAGTAGAGGAGAATGATTCACCTCCACCTTATTTGGATATTTTTAAAATTAGTAAGGGGGAAGGGAGTAATTAGCCCTTCCCCTTGTGTAATTTTGTTAATATAATAAGGGCAAATTAGGTAATTTACTTAATCAATAGTTTATGTACTCTACTCCCCCTCCAAATCTCTCCAATTTGAGGGAATTAAAATTGGGGGGCTAGAGGGAGTCCAAACCCCTCCAAACTCCTCCAAACCCCTCCCCCTCATTCTTTAAAAAACTTCCAAACAAGGTAATTGCATTACTCTCCCTCCCTCTACTCTACTTCCCCTCCTTTTTTAAACATCCAAACATGCCATAAGTTACAAGAACTCCTGCAAAAATGTACACGTGTCAATGCCTCAAATAGATACCTTTCTAGGTTTATATTTTTTCATGTAAAGATTGAATTTTTCACCAAATGGAGTCTATTTGAGACATTGACACGTGCATTTTGCAAGAATTGCTGCAACTTAGTTTATAGCAAATCCTTACCCTAACTGAAAAGCTTTAACTCTTGGATTGGTCACACCCCTAACTAGTTTGCATGGACTACAAAGTCTAAGTCTAAGAAACTTGTTTATCCAAAATGATTTTATTAGAGTACTTGCATCCATCATTGAATAGCATAAGGGATAAATTTAGCACATTTAACTCCAAAAATCATTTGCATCAATTCATGTAAATTTGTTAAAAATAATATCTGAGTTACAATAACCGTATAAATATACATGGTTACTGATGATACTGAAATCGTCAGTCAAGATGTTCGTTCAGACAAATATCGTCCACTGCTGGTATCAGCCCTAGGATACAACAAAAGAGAAAGAATCACCGGTGGGGTGCTGCCCACAACGCCTCCAATGATTAAGTTAGAAAAGCTTAGCAAGCGGAGTAAAGTAGAGAAAACTAAAATGAGAGTAAAGTTGTGTGATTTTTCTTCCCCCCTCTGGATCTTGTTTATGGGTATATATAGGTTATTTCAGTGTCCTTCTAGCCGTTGGCTCCATCATTATGGGAGCATTATTGCTTGAGTCTGTAACGCTTGTGCCAGGTGTTAAGTTGACCGGCGCACCTGCAGCGGTATTGGTGTTTATTACAGCTAGTCGTAACGGTCGTCCTTGGTTGGGTTGATCAAGCGGCCCCCTTCGTACTGTGATGGTAATAAGATCGTCCTTATACATCGTTCTTCTAGGATGGACGATCTTGCTCATTTCTTGGACCTATCAGCTGCCCCCCCCATTCCAAGGTCGTCCGTAACCTTGGACGGTCTTGGGAATACAAAACGATTTTTTTTTTTTTTTTTGGCGCTTGGGAATGTGTTCTCCACATTAACTGCCTTGTGGCGGCGTGGCATACTCTGTGGCCACGTGTCAAGCTCTGACCAGTGGGGAGGCATCGTTTCCGGCGAATGTCTTTTTGGTTTCCCGCAATTTCCAAGGTAAACTTTAACCTCTACTTTTCCTAACTCCTTCATTTTTATCTCTATTTCGCTTCTTCTGGTCTTTTTTCTTTCTGTCTCTTTTGTGTCTTCTGCCGCTGCTGCTTTGCTTTTCTGATTTCAGATTTTCTTCCCTTTCTTTTTAAGGTGCGTATCCCTTCTTCTTAGCTTCTTTCCTTTTGCTATCTATATATTTTTGTTTACTTTCCTTTTTCGAAATGCACATGTCCCTTCTTAATGGTAGATTATACTGATTTTGAGAGTATTTCTCCTTCTATTACCTTTTTCTTTGCTCGCTTAGGGGGACTTTTAGAACTTTCCGATGACCGGTACCCACAATCCGGTGATTTTGTGGTAGGGGGGTGTGGCTTAGATTTGGTTTTGAGAGACTTGTACCCATTGTTACAACAGTCGCTTTCTTGGTTCAAATCCACCCGCGAGGTTTTTAGGAGGGAAAGAATGGGTTCTGTTGTAAGATCCACTAGTTTTGAGGGGGGTTTGTCCTCTAGTGCGGCTGCGGACGGGGCTGTGATGGACACAACTACCTTCGTACCTCCTCCCTCGTCAATACCCTCCACTTCCGTTGTCGTCCCTCATACCTTCCATTCCCTCAAGGAAAAGTGCCACTTGGGCGTAGATGTTTTCAGTAAATTTAGGGATAGGTTTCAATTCCCCGTAGAAACCAGGGTTCGTCTTCCCATGAAGGGGGAAAGAGCTTGCACCTTTGCCCATGGTGAGGTTTGCTTCTATGAGGCGGCCTTCCTGTGCGGTCTGAGATTTCCCGTCCACCCGTTTATCATGGAGCTCCTAAACCACCTACAAATTGCTCCTGGGCAACTCATGCCCAATTCATGGAGAATCGTCATAAGCTGCATGGTGATCTGGACGATCATAGCAGATGGAGAAATGATAACCGTGAACGAGCTTACCCATCTCTATCGTTTGAAAGAGTCTAGGGAATTTGGGTATTACAAACTTGTTCCTTGGGATAGGAGATCCCGTCTAATAGTCGACCTCCCTTCGTCCTTCCATTACTGGAAGTCAAGATACTTCTTCATGTCTGGAGACGGTTGGGAGACTTTGTCAGATGATTTTTGGGGGAATGTTCCCAGGTTGCTGCGATGGTGGGAGACCCCTCGTCTTGGTGCGTTCGTCTTTTATGCCCACCTTTTTCCCTCCTCATGGATGTTTTCTTTGTTCGTCCTTACAACCTTGAATGGTTTCCTTCTTATGCAGTGAAAGAACGTACTGATTTGCAGAGCCAATTTAGGGAGAGAGTTCAAGAGGTAGTTAGATACGTAAAGACGATCGACGACTTTGATGAGCTCGTTGATCCACGTACTTTATCTCGTCACTGCTTGGGACCTGAGCCTTCGATCTACGTCCTTCAAGCGATTGATCGAGAGCAACGAAAATGTAAGTGATTCTGATGCACAGGATCGTCCTCTTTTTCTTTATTATTCTAACTCTTTCTCATTTGTTGTTGCAGAGATGATGAGTAAATTTAACAAGGATATGTACACCAAGATCAAGGGGAAGAAGAACGAACCCCTTTCGAGTATTGGACAAAAGACTCTGAAGTTCACAGACAGAGAAAGAGAGAAAGCGAAAGAAAGAGAGAGAGAGACGACGGAGAGGGGCTCGTCTACCCCTACTCTGGACGAGGCAAGGATAGCTTCCCCAGCCATTTCCCTTGAAGAGGTCCCTGCTCCGAAGTGGCAAAAGACAGGCAAAAAGGGGAAGGAGAAGGTTGGCTCCTCTGTTTGGGAGGATGCTGACACCGCCGTTGCCCGGGCAAACGAGTTCTTTACTCCTGAGGAGAAAAGGGAAATTTCGCTCGTGCCTTCTCATCAGATGGTGTGCCAGCATGTGCACAAGCTCGTGCAGGTATCTTTTGGGCTATCTTCGTCATTCTCATTTTTTTTTTTTTTTTACTTAAGTTTTTATCCACAGGTACTGGGGGAGACCATGCACCTTACCTCGCAATTCTTAGCGAGCGAGGAGAAGGCCGTCATGGCTGCTTCAAAAGTGAAGGTTTTAGAGGCCAAGGCTTCAGGTTTACGAAAAGATCTGATTGCTGCAATGGACGCTCACAATACCTCCATGGAGCAGGTTAAAGTCCTGACCGAGCAGCTGGAAGCTGAGAAGTTTCAGGTGAAGCAGAAGGACGAGCTTCTTGCCACTACGGGACAAAAGATGAAAGCAACTGTGGCTAAGGCCGTCCTTGCCTTCCAGACGACCGATGAATACAACACCATCCTCTTCCAGTGGTACTTTAAAGGTTTTGAGTTGTTGAGGAGGTATATGGTGAAGCACGGGCAGGGGGTCAATCTGGACGATCTAGATTTTGAAGCCGTTGATAAAGAAATCGAAGCGGACGAGGCTGCTTTGACTGCTCAGGGTTCAATGGCTTCAGGCGAGGACCCTCCGGCAGTGGACAAAGGTGGAGACGATGTTCCAGCATCATAACTTATTTTTTATGTAATGTACTCCCTTTTCTTTTTTTTTGTGCCCTGGGTGTCTTGGGCTGTCATGGTGAAAACATTTCTTTTGGTCCCCGTATGTTTTGGGGTTTTTCTTTTCTTTCTTTTGAACAATCAGCATCTTCTGGCGTATATATATTTATGTTATGTTTGTGGCTTTCTTCCATATCTATTGCGAAATTTCTTTTCTTTATACTTAGAAAAATTTGACTTGGAACTATCTCATCGTCTCTTGAAAAATTTCCTTCGTCCCTCTGTGGACTTGGGTGATTTTAGTGGTAGATTACTTGGACGATGTGTGTCCATTTGGAAAACTCCAACATTTTCTTTTATTATTAGGGTGATGTGTGCCCTTTGGATAAATTTCATCGTCTTTTTAGATCTGGACAATATTTTATTCCCGGTGTGGGTTTCATTGTCTTTTCAATGTGGACGATGTGTATTCTTCTTTGAGGAATTTTATTCCTTTTGTGAACTGAATGATGCGAGCATTTCCGCTGAGTTTGTCTTTTTGATCTGGACGATGTGAATCCTATCGAAGGATATCATCGTCTTTTTGATCTGGACGAATGATTGTTTAATTTCGCTAAAGGTAATCAGAATACGATGATTTCTTTGAACGAGATGATTGAAATGCTGGATGATTACTGATGGAATCCTGAATAACTACTTATACAAAACATGTAACTTACAGAAAACAATGCATGTAAATAACTTGCTTTAATGGAAAATGTGGCACTAAACTATGGTAATTTCTTACAATGGGGCCACAGATCATTTCCTGTGATACCTTTTTAGGTGTTCGATGTTCCACAGATGAGGTAGCTTATTTCTGTTCAGAACTTCTAGATGGTAGCTCCCTTGTCGTGAGTAGTGGACGACGCGGTAAGGCCCTTCCCAGGTTGGGCTCAATTTTCCTTGTGCAGGGTCTTTCGTTGCTATAGTTACTTTTCGGAGGACGAGGTCACCAATGTTGAATCTTCTCAACTTTACTCTTTGATTGTAGTATCTTGCCATTTTTTGCTGGTACCTGGCCGTTCTATGAGAGGCCTGGTCTCTGACTTCGTCTAGACCGTCCAGGTTCAATCTTAACTGGTTTTCGTTACTTCTTTCGTCAAAAAACTCCCTCCTGGTGCTTGTGAGGCCTACTTCAATTGGGATGACTGCCTCCGTGCCGTATGTTAGGTTGAAGGGGTTTTCTCCTGTTGGTGTTCTTGTCGTCGTCTTGTAAGCCCATAAGACGCCTGGAAGTTCCTCTGGCCAAGCTCCCTTTGCCCCCACTAACCGGGACTTGATGGACTTGAGTAAGGTTCGGTTAGTTACTTCCGTCTGTTCATTGGCCTGAGGAAGCCCTGGCTAAGAGTATTTGTTCTTGATACCTAGGCCTGAGCAAAATGATCTGAACCTTTGGCTATCGAACTGACGACCGTTGTCAGAGATGATCGTCTTCGGGATCCCAAACCTGCAAATAATATTTTTCCAGACAAAATTTTGTACATGAGCCTCTGTGATTGTAGCAAGAGCTTCTGTCTCAACCCATTTTGTAAAATAATCAATTGCGACCAGCAGGAACTTTACTTGTCTCTTTCCTTGTGGTAGGGGGCCCATGATATCGATCCCCCATTGCGCGAATGGCCAGGGTGAGGAAATAGTCGTCATTCTTTCTCTTAGAACTCGCTGAATATTCCCATATCTCTGGCAGCTGTCACATTTCTTCACGAAATCTGATGCGTCCTGCTGCATCGTTGGCCAGAAATAGCCTGCTTGCATGATCTTTCTGACGAGAGATCTTGACCCCATGTGGTCTCCACAAATTCCCCCGTACACCTCCTTGAGGACGTACCTGGCCTCTTCTTCCTCTAGGCATTTCAGGTAGGGTTGAGAGAAGCCTCTTCTATAAAGTTGGTCATTCAATATGGTAAATCGGGCAGCTCGTTTACAGATTTTCCTGACCTCTTCAGTGTCTGATGGTAATCGTCCATCCTTGAAGAAGGATAGAATCGGGCTCGTCCATCCTTGAGGGGTGTGTATAGAAAAGTTTTCTAGTTCCTTAATGGTGGGGAGGTTTTGCTCTTCTAATTTCCATCTGCTGGTCACGTCTGGAACATCTGTTGAAGCACTTCGTGCCACTTCGTCGGCTTTTGCATTCTGCTCGCGTGGGATCTGTATAAACTCTACACGTTTAAAGTTGCTAATTAGTTGGTTCGCCAATTGGAGATATTTTTGCATCCTTGCTTCCTTGGCTTCAAAGTCTCCCCTGGCATGCCCAATGACGAGTTGCGAATCACTCTTGATCACAACATTTTCAGCTCCCAGTGCCTGAGCCAACCTGAGTCCTGTTAGCAGGGCCTCATACTCTGCTTCATTATTGGTTACGGGGAATTTCAGCTGAACCCCATATTTGAGAACATCTTCCTGGGGGGAAACAATAACGACGCCTGCTCCTCCTCCTCTTTGTGTGGACGACCCATCTGTATTAATCGTCCAGATGTCTTCTCGACTTTCCTCCTGTTTGTTGATGGTGAATTCTGCTATAAAATATGCTAATACTTGGGCTTTTATGGCTGTACGAGGACAGTATTCGACATCGAACTGACTGAGCTCAATTGCCCACTGCACCATTCGTCCCGCTGCTTCGGGTTTGTTCATGGCTTTCTTGATGGGTTGGTCCGTCATTACTTTGATTGGATTGGCCTGGAAGTAGGGACGAAGTTTTCTCGAGGCCACTATTAGGGCAAAGGTGATCTTCTCAATTCGTGGATAACGAGCCTCGGCTCCCTGGAAGGCCTGACTGACATAATACATAGGGAGTTGTCTCTTATCTTCTTCCCTGATTAGAGCTGCACTTACGGCCGTAGCGGATACTGCCAGGTATAGGAACAGATCTTCACCTTCTTTAGACAGACTTAATAGTGAGGGATTACTCAAGTATTGCTTCAAGTCTTGGAACGCTGCCTCGCATTCCTCCGTCCAGGCAAACGCCTTCTTCAGGGTTTT
The DNA here is from genome assembly GCF_002906115.3 of Quercus suber. Taxonomy (NCBI): domain Eukaryota; kingdom Viridiplantae; phylum Streptophyta; class Magnoliopsida; order Fagales; family Fagaceae; genus Quercus; species Quercus suber. The sequence continues at coordinate 1,484,167 of NW_027069510.1, forward strand.
GAAGAAAGGGAGGCACTTATCCGTTGCCTTAGAGACGAACCTGTTGAGGGCTGCTACTCGGCCCGTGAGCGATTGCACTTCTTTAATCGTTCTTGGTGAAGACATTTCGAGAATGGCTTTTACTTTTTCCGGATTTGCTTCAATTCCTCTTCGCGAAACCATGAACCTAAGGAACTTCCCTGATGAAACTCCGAAAGCACATTTGGAGGGATTCAACTTCATGCAGTATTGTCTGAGCGTGTTGAATGTTTCCCTGAGGTCGTCTAGGTGATCGTCCTCCTCTTTGCTCTTGACGAGCATATCGTCAACGTATACTTCTACATTTCTCCCGATCTGTTCTCTGAACATCTGATTTACCAACCTTTGGTACGTGGCATCTGCATTCTTCAAGCCAAAAGGCATGACTTTGTAGCAATAAAGCCCTTGGCTGGTGACAAAGGCAGTTTTTTCTTGATCTTTCACGGCCATCTGTATCTGGTTGTATCCTGAAAATGCGTCCATGAACGTCAGGAGCTTGTGCCCGGCAGTAGAGTCAACTAACTAATCAATTCTGGGCAGGGGGAAGCTATCCTTTGGACAGGCTTGGTTTAGATCGATGAAATCAACGCACATCCTCCATTTTCCGTTTGCCTTCTTGACCATGATAACATTGGCCAACCATTCTAGATAATAAACTTCTCGAATGAAGTTAGCAGCGAGTAACTTGTTCACTTCGTCTGTCACTGCCTTGTTTCTTTCGGGAGCAAAAACCCTCCGCTTCTGTTGGACGGACTTCTTTTCCGGGACTACGTTTAGGCGGTGCTGGATGATATTTGCAGGAATCCCCGGCATATCTTCATGGCTCCATGCGAACACATCGAGGTTGTTTTTCAAGAAACGAATGATTAATTCCTTCGTTTTTGGGCTTAGATTCGTCCCTACTTGAGTCGTCTTCGATGGATCTTCTTCGACCAATTTTACTGTTTCTAACTTCTCCATGATCTCAGGTGATTTATCCTCAATCACCCACGTATGATTTTCTTTGGATGCCAGGACCACCTGATAACACTCCCTTGCCAGGACTTGATCCCCTCTTATTTCTCCAACCCCCTGTTCTGTCGGAAACTTTACCTTCAGGCAATATGTGGAAGTAGCAGTTTTCCACTGGTTAAGCGTAGGTCGTCCAATGATTACATTGTAAGACAAAAGGGAATCCACGACCAAAAAATTGTGCCTGTTGGTTACCTATAAGGGATACGAACCGGCAGTTATAGTCAACGTCACAATACCCCGGGGGTACACCTTATCCCCGCTGAAGCTGACGAGGGGTGATTCGAAGGGTCGAAGTCTGTTTGGGTCTACCTTCAATTGCTGAAAGGCAGATAGGTAAATGATATCTGCTGAACTCCCATTGTCTACCAAAACTCTCTTTGTGTTGAAACCTTCGATCATGATCATGATAACCAGCGGATCGTCATGAGGCTGCTTGATTCCCCTGGCATCTTCCTCCGAAAAACACATATCTTGATTCGTCCGTCGCTGCTTGAAGAGGGGTGAGCTGTGAATGCTGTTTACCTGCCTTTGATATGATTTTATGAGGGACCTGGACGACCCTCCTATGGACGGTCCCCCCGCAATGGTCTTTATTTCTCCCCTTGCAGTCTGGGGATGAGGTGGTTGACATTCGCTTCTTCGAAAATCCCCTTGTTGTTCTTTCTTACCATATCTACTGGCTTCACCCCTTTTCACATATTTTTTAAGTTTCCCTTTCTGGATAAGTTCTTCTATCTGCTCTTTCAGATCTCGACAATCTTCCATGTAATGTCCGTGATCTTTGTGAAAACGACAATACTTTCTCTTATCGCGCACACTAGGTGGCGATTAGAGTGGCCTAGGCCATCTAAGGCTCTGCTCGTCCCTTATTTCCGCCAGAATCTGATCAACTGGCATTATCAGTGGTGTGAACTTCATTTGTCGAGAATTTTTATCGTCCCTTCGCCTATTCCCGTCGTCATTATGTCGATCTGTTCGATCCCTTTTCTGCCCCTTTCTGTCGTCTTCTTTCTCTTTCTTCTTCTCCTTTGCTTTTTCTGTCCCATCTATGGCTGCTAGCGCATCCTCGGCGTTAATGTATTTCTATGCTTTCAATAGCGCTTCTGCCATCGATTTAGGAGGGTTTTTCGCCAGAGAAGCCACAAAGTCTCTGGATTTTAACCCGGCTTTGAAGGTCGTGAGTTGCACCTTATCGTCTGATTCGTCCACTTCTAGCATTCCTCGTGTAAAGCGCATCACATAGGACCTTAAAGTTTCTTTTTCCCCTTGTTTGATTGTGAGCAAGTGATTGGCTGTCCTTTTTGGTCGTTGTCCACCCACGAAGTGACGAATAAAAGAACTGCTTAGTTACTCGAAGTTGTCAATGGTCGACGTAGGCAGTTTGGCGAACCACTCCCGGGCTGCCTCTTTAAGGGTAGTGGGGAATGATCGACATAGGATTTCATCAGGGGGTTGTTAAAGACCCAAAGTTGTCTTGAAGGTATTGAGATGATCCAACGGATCCTTTAGCCCGTCAAAGGGTTCGAGCTGAGGTAGGCGGAACTTGGAGGGCACTGGGCACTCTTAGACAGCGGCAGTGAAGGGTGAGTCAGACTGCCTGACGATCTTGTCTAGTCCTAGATCCGTCTTTCCCCTAATTGCATTTCGTAACTCGTCCATCTCTTTCCTCATCTCCTTGAGGAAACTTGAATTTGGTTCATCAGGAGTGCTGGCGTGTCTCCTATGACTGTCTTTGTCTTCATCTCTGTTGACCTCCGTGTGGCTATCTCTCTGTTGCAATCGCTGTCTCATTTCTTGATTTTGCTTGGTGAGTTCTTCCACCATGGCTGCAAGTGCCTGGATCTGTAAGGCCAATGCAACAGGATCTGGATTAAAGCTGGACTCCATCTCGTTGTAAGAGAACAACGTCCCTGAACTGATCGTTCAAAAATGTTCCCACAGACGGCGCCAAACTGATGATGCTGAAATCGTCAGTCAAGATGTTCGTTCAGACAAATATCGTCCACTGCTGGTATCAGCCCTGGGATACAACAAAAGAGAAAGAATCACCGGTGGGGTGCTGCCCACAACGCCTCCGATGATTAAGTTAGAGAAGCTTAGCAAGCGGAGTAAAGTAGAGAAAACTAAAATGAGAGTAAAGTTGTGTGATTTTTCTTCCCCCCTCTGGATCTTGTTTATGGGTATATATAGGTTATTTCAGTGTCCTTCTAGCCGTTGGCTCCGTCATTATGGGAGCATTATTGCTTGAGTCCGTAACGCTTGTGCCAGATGTTAAGTTGACCGGCGCACTTGCAGTGGTATTGGTGTTTATTGCAGCTAGTCGTAACGGTCGTCCTTGGTTGGGTTAATCAGGCGGCCCGCTTCGTACTGTGATGGTAATGAGATCGTCCTTATACCTCGTTCTTCTAGGATGGACGATCTTGCTCATTTCTTGGACCTATCAGTTACTATTCACATGCAAATTTAATTTTTAATGTTTCTTTACTCATATACACAAAAAGAGAGAAAATTTGAGAATAATAAAAAAAATTGATAAATAAATAATATTTTATTGAAATGTAGTTTAAAATAGATAATTTAATGTATGTGTAAGGACTAGATTTAGACCCTTAGCCCACTAGAAATGGATGACGGCCCAACGAGCTCAAAGCAATATATTTGTTAGAGAGTGGATCTTATAGGTAAGACTTAGCAAATCATGTATGAGACAAAATAGATTTGATTCGTGCCAGAAAGATAAGAAAACACAATTTGAAGGGAATAACACTCCTCGATCAAGTCCGAGGATGAAGTATTCTTATATTCACTCAGGTTTATCTAAGTACAAGATGTTCTCCCTCTGTTTTGTTTGTTTTTCTAGTGAATACATACCCCATTTCTTACAAGTCTTTTCTTTATATAGTCCTATTCATTTTCAATCCCAACCTTCCACCTGTTGATTGTATAAGTGATCTTCTAGATGTTTGTCTTATCAGAGCCTTCTTGGAACCTTTGTGTGTAGCTATAAGACTCAATATCACTGTTCAGACATCATTTTCACATAAATGTGATCAGTTAGTTAGGTGCAAAGCATTTAATGTGGTGGTAGCCATCTTCTTCTTAGACATTTCCTGGTTCACTGTGTACTCTTTTATCTGAAGCTTATTCTTAGAAGTATGATACCCTCTTATACGAAATTCTCTAGGTGATCGAGTTCCAATCCCCCACAACGTTTCCTGAGGAAGTTTGGATCCTCGAGAGATTACCTTTGTTCGTCATTACTTGTCTTTGTCCTTATCCCATTGCTCCACACACTTATTTTACTATTTGACCCTCCTAGGGCTACCCTACATCCTCGGGCATGGCCCACGACCCAATACTCCTATTTAGCTCATTTATCCCCACAGTATGTATTTTTAAAAGTAATGCAAGCATTTTGAAATACGTATTGGTAAAAAAATATGTAAAAATGTGTGAAATATTATTTATAAACTGAAAATATGTGTTTAAGATTGTTTACCAAATGGGCCCTAATTAGGTAAAATTGGGAAAAAAAATTCTTAAGTTAAAATGTAAAAATAAAAATTTTCACGAGCTAATGGAACGCTCTAGATGGTAATATTATCTGTTACGAGTTGATGATGGCATTAAAAGTTGTGCAAATTTCACCAAGCTACTGTTACAATTTTTGTTTCATTAGTAGTTTGGAAATTTCTAGGCAGTACTTACCAGCAAGAAGAGTTTAATTACTCATCCCGATGAGAATTTCCAAAGCATGTCCCCTTCTTTTTGACCCAAATCTATACGCTTGGGATTGTTCAAAGCAAAGCTTCTTTAATATTAACCATTAGTTAAGAATTTGACTTTCTAGGTGCCTCATGCTACAAATGATAATTTTGTTGGGTAAAATGGCACGGGCTCAGTACCTAAAGAACATGTCTCCCACTCACCTAAGCTTTCACCTTCCTTCGGCTATAAGTATGCGTTGGGGCCACTTATTTATAATGCTAACACATAACACTTACTTTCAGTATTCTTTTTATACGGCTGACCACAACAACAACCTACATGTACCGCAGAAGATGTGACTTAATAGTAAAAGTCTTTATTCCAACACCCAGAAATAAGCAGGTCGAGCAATAGCTTTAACAAAGTTCATGTGGTATACGTGATATTACTCATAATTATCACGTGACATGAGGTCGATAAGCCCACACCGAAAACCTCATTTTTCATTTGGCAAAAAAAAAAACAAAAAACTGTACATGAAGCACTCCATCCAACATCAAAAAATAGTCCATGTAACATTAGCAATGTTGCAGAACTATTGAATTCACCACAACTTGTGAAATAAGCAATCTGATACACCAATACTTAGGCAATCAGCGTTTCCAATACATGGAAAGGCTGACACAAGACAAAGCTTGTGGATTATCTCATATATGTTGGGAACAAAGGAAGCACTCACGCTTGTTTCACGCTCAACAACAACCAGAGAAATTTTCTTCAAATTTCAAATTTCAAAAAAAAAAAAAAAAAGAAAGAAAAAAAAGAGAGGATTTTGAGTCTGACATGAAACTAGGCTACCATCTAAACTCAAGTCAGCCCTGATCTTAAGATATTGCACTTGCAAGGTAAGTAGCTGTTCCCTACCATGTGATAATGTTAATCAGTTGGAGGTGGAGAAGGCTATTTCCCTAAGATTAAACTTATGTATGGCACATCAGAACTTGGCAACATAGAAATTCACTTCCAATATCAGTTGGCACACTTCAATAAATAACTTGAAATGGTAAAGTTGGCTACATTTATAAGACTTTCCAAATCAAATGAAATTCAATTCCAGCAAAATACATCAAATTGTGTGGTTCCTTTTGCAAACAGTAACTCTATGCAGTAAAGACTACAAAAGTTTAAATACTCTGCAACAACTAACAGTGATAGGTGATATCCATTTAATAGACGACTGCATATCAAGATAGAATTTTGCAACTCTTTTCAACAACTATCGTATCCATTTAGAATACAGACTTGGCAACAAGACATCAAGATACAAAATCAAATTACCACTCCGTTTCATAAAATCTAGCTAAGAAGGGCAATGAACACAATGAAAATGAAGGGGGAAAAAAATTCTCCATCACATACAAGATACTGTCCCACATGAGGAATCACATTAAAAAACAAATGAGAGAGAAGGAAAAACTAAAAAGATAATACAAGCCTCTTCATTTCTTTAACCTATTCTGCTTTCTGGAAGCATAAACAATGAAGCAAACACATTTAGGTGAAAAATAATACCAAATATACCTGCATGCTAGTAGAGCACAAGTTAGGCCAAACTGGTCTATTTCTCTACTTATGGTTGCTAGTGCTCTTCTTCTTTAGTAGGCTTCCAAACTTTCCAAGCAAAGGCTTCTTCTTCTTTTTCTGTTGCGGCTGCTTTGATGGTGGGCTTTCACTATCGTTAATGTTTTCTGTAGAAGATACCCCATTTATCTGATCAAAGCTCTCACCACCTTCCACCTTTGAGTCCACTTCCTCTTCGAAGCTTTCCTGCTCTGTTTCTCTCTCTGGTGAAAATTCTTTCTTTTCAATCTTGCAGCTCTCCCACATCTTAAATTCAACTTCTACTGAGTCATCTTCTTTTTCTTTGCTCTCATCTTCCTTCAGCTTTCCATTCACGTTCTCAATTTTGGCAGAACCCATTTTTTCAGCCTCATCAAACGAGAAATTATGCTCTTCCTGTGAATTTTCTTTTCTGGGTTCCTCACATTGATTTAGTGGAAGCTCCAATTTAGGCTTCTCTTCTCTTCCGTGTCCATTCTCTTCAGAGAACTCGACTACCTTTGGAAGCATATCATAGTCCTTCTCACTGTCTGTAAGATCGCCATTTTCTTCAGTTTGCTTTTTGGCCGTAGCTTCTTCAAGCAACTTAGATAACTCCTCAACTTTCCTAAGGGAAGCAGCTTCCCTAGTTCGGAGCTCCTCATTTTCTTGAATTATACTCTGTAACTCATTTTCTTTGTCCAGCAAGCTTTCCTTCAATTTCATGCTCTCTGCCTTTGTTTTCCCAAGAGTTTCTTGCAAATGAATTACCTCAGCTTCAACTTCCTGTAGGCTTTCCTTCAGCTGAGCTTCTTCTTCCTTGGAGGCATAAGCTTCTTCCTCAGTTTGCTTGAGCAAATTCATCAGCCTTTTTATTTCTTTTTCCAGAGAAGAGTTCTCTTCTTCTGATTCCTTTACACAATTCACCAAATGAAGTTCTTTTTGCTCCCACTCAGCCTTGGAGTTTTCGATTTCATTCTTGGACTGTTGAATTGTATTAATAAGAACATCAATCTCATGTTTTGAATCATTAAGCTTGCTTTCATACTTCTCATTTGTTGCTTTCAAAACCAACTTTAGATCTTGTATCTGGGTCTCATCATTTTCATGCTCAATTTGAATGGATAACAGCTTTTCTTTAGCTTCTCTTGCTTCTGCAGAGACCTCATGCAAGGCTGAAGCTAAGCTTTCCATTGCCTTCTTGCTCTTATCTTCTTCACCCCTGGAATTCTCCAATTCATTAATAAGTTCATTTTTCTCTTCTAATAGGGTCTGAACACTAGAAGCTGCAAGCTTCTCGTTGTTCAAAGCCTGGGATTTCTCCTCCTTCACAGTTTCAAGCTCAGACTTCAGGGATTCAACCTTTTTGGCCATTTCAAAACTTTCTTCCTTGGCCATATCAAGATGACGTTCTGATTCCTCAAGATCCCCTTTCTGTCTTCCAATTGTAATTTCCAACAACCCCACCTTCTCTTTTAGAGCAGCAATTTCAGATTCTGCATCATGCAATAAATCATTGTTTCCCTCTAGTTGTTTCATGACTGAATTCAAAGATTCTGATGCAGATCTCTCCAACTGATTTGCTTTCTCAACCTGCATCTCTAATTCCTCAACCCTGGTTTTACACTCCTCCACCAGACTACGTGCGCAAGACTCAGCCATCTTTGCAGCTTCTAGCTCAACATTAAGCTGTTCAATGGAGGCCTCTTTTTCTATCAAGTTCTCTTCAAGACTTCTCACTTTCTCGAGTTCTTGTTTCAAGGATTCTATCTCAGACTTAAGCCTCATCACCATCTTGTTGTGTTCACTGGTCTCAGTTTCAAGCTTTGAATCAAGCAAGGCCTTCAACCTGGTTAACTCAGCCGAAAGAATCTCCACTTTCTCGACATGAATCTCAGCAATCTTAGTTGCGTCATCAGCATGGCTCATTGCCTGGTTCTTAGCATCGCAAGTCATCGCTAGTTCCTGCTTCACTCTTTGGAGCTCCTGAGTGGTAGAGAGAAGAGCAGCCACATCCAAAGCATGTTGATTCCTCACAGCTTCTACCTCTTTCTGCCATTCCTCTTCCTTCTTCTGGGATGCCTCAATTCCTGCCTGCTCCAATTCAACGGCCCGGAACTTTTCAATCTCTGAATTCTCCTCAGCTCGCTTCTGAGCTACCAAAGCCTCCTTGAGCTTCTCACTTGCTTCTTCAGAAACTCTTTGGGCTTCTTTTAATTCATCAATGGCTTTCACCTTCTCTTTCTCAACCAAAGCTATCTGTTCTTTTGCTTTTTTTAGATCTTCCTGAACAGCATTCAATTGCGCCTGCAGTTCTGATCCCTTTGCAATCCGTGTAGGATGTTTCTGAAAAACAAGATAAATTAACAATGCATATCAAAACTCAAATCACCTACCACAAGACAACGTAAAAAGGGAACATCTCTTTCTGTTTCAAGAAAAAAACAAACTGAAAATGTGATGAAGATCACACTTAAAAATTTATTTTAGGAAACTTCCTCTTTAACCATTCATTCCAGAACATCAGAAAGCAATTTGTCCAGGATTTAAATTTCAGAATCTGTCTAAGAAGACCCAAATAATTAATGATGACATCTTGCAATAATTTCCCTCCTTATTTTCAATGCTTTTGAGAAGTTCAAAAATCAAAATCGAAAGTTTTGAAATGTATGCACTGAATTAGTAAAGATAAATAGCATTTGAAGTGCATTTGTAATACTTACTTCAGGTGGGGTAGCAATTTTGGGTGATCGACGCTCAATGGCAGGCTTCGAGGTAACTGTTCGTGGGGACCGATCAACTGAAAGCCGTGAATTTTGCAAAGGAGAGGGTGAATCAGATTCTGATTTAGCCACTCCCCTGCCTGGTTTACTCACTCTAGGAGTTGCTGGTGATGCTTTGTTAGGAGTTTCGGACAAAGCAGATCTGTTCAAGTGCAGAGTCTCATAAATATAGCAACCATAGTATATATATATAAAAAAATACATTAAATGAGACACGAGAAAGGCTATGAAATATACATAAACATTAATCACCAAATAGGAATGAAAAAGATAGATGGATCTAAGCCAAAATTGAGAAACTTTGTGAATAAATTTAGCATCAGAAACACAGCAATGAATTTCTTACTACAACAATAGAAGCGCACGCACGTGCACACAGAGATAAAATGTAAACTACATATGTTGATCAGGGCACAAATTGTTTAAGAATAGATCCAACTAAACATGTACAACTTCACTGGAAAAAACACCAAAATGAGACAAGATCAAGATTAAGAATGAAGAAACTAATGCAAAACCCATTTAACAAAACAAATTTAAGAAACTGACAAACTGTGAAAGACTATAGAAATAGACACCTTAGACAAAGAATTTCGCCCAAAGTTGAATCAAAGAAGCAGGAAAAACCCCATTAGAGACCACAAAAAAATAGATCCAACCCACTAATCTTCCAAATAAGAACCAAAAATTAAAACTTGAAAAAATAAAAAATAAAACACAATTTTATAACACCCACAACTCTTCCAAATAGAAAATATAAGAGAACATTAAAAACCCAAATCAGATCTTTGAAGATAGGTGCTAAAAGTGAGAAAATTGAGAGAGATAAGATGGGTAAGTGAACTTACTTGGATTTGGTTGACATGGTTGGTGGTGGCGTGTAATTGTTTGCAATAGAAGAAGAGAAAGTGAGACAGAAGTGTGTGTTGGGTTGGATATTGAGGGGGAGCTAGAATGCTGACATTGTAAGAAAATGTGTAATTGCTAGTATCAGCATAAGATATTATAAATTTGTTTCCTTGTTTCTGAAACAGCAGAAGAAGAAGAAGAAGAAGAAGAAAAGGAATTTACAGAACTGAAACCAAATTATTTAGGTTGGTTTTCCTGTCTCTTAAATGGCTACACACAGACACGCTCACATACAAGCACAACTAAGCTCTTGTAGTTGTACTCTCCCTTTCTCTTTCTAATCTAACACTCACCCTCTCTCTCTCTCTGTATTTTTTCTTTTCTCTCTTTCTTCTGAGTGGGTTGGTTTATTTTTATTTTTCAGGTGCATGTGTATGTACAAAAGTGCCCCCTGGTTGTTTCTTTAATCTGTCAAAGGTAATAGGTAACTTTTTCAGAGGCAATGAGGGGCCCTCTGTATTGTCTTCCAAGCTGACCCTTCTTTTCAGGAAAGTAGACAGGAGGGAGTCATGGATTTTTTCCAAGATGCCCTGTAATTCTTTTTCTTTCTTTTTTCTTCTTCTTCTTTTTTTTTTTTTTTTTTTTTTAGAAAATAAAAATACCCTTTTCTTTTTTAGCATTTATAGTGCCTTGCAATTTTTTATTTATTTATTTTTAATTTTGGGACTCANTGACCTTAGGGTATATATTAGTAATCTATTTTAAAAAAAATTTTATAGAAAAATAAAAAAATAATTCACTGTTTTGACAATTTTTTTAATTTTTCATAAAAACTTTTTCAAAATGGATAGTACCAAACCATTTAAATATTTAAAAATGAAATTAAAAAAATATATTAATTAAATAATTTCTTGAGTCCCAAAATAAAAAAAAAATAAAAAAAAAATTGCAAGGCACTATAAATGTGAGAAAATAAAAAGGTTTCTAGAAAAAAAAAAAGAAAGAAAAAGAATTACGGGCATCTTGGAAAAAATCTATGACTCTCTCCTATCCGCTTACCTAAAAAGCAGGGTCAGCTTAGAAAACAATACAAGAAAACAATTTATTGTTTTAACAATTTTTTCAAATTTTCATAAAATTTTTTCTAAAATGGATAGTAATCAAACTCTTTAAATATTTAAAAATGAAGTTAAAAATATGTATTAATTAAATAGTTTTTTGAGTCCCAAAATTAAAAATAAATAAATAAAAAATTGCAAGGCACTATAAATGCTAAAAAAGAAAAGGGTATTTTTATTTTCTAAAAAAATGCTTTTTACATTACATAATTACATACTTTCTGAAATTGATAATTAATAAGTACCATACCCTATATGAGAGCTTGTTTGGTTGGACTTAAATTTTAAATTTTATAAAAAAAAAAAAAAATCAACATTATAGTAGATTATAAAATAATTTAAAATAAATAATGAAACAAATTTATTGTTTAGACATTTTGATAAAAAAAAAAAATTTTTGACATAGTTTTAACCATTGTTATTAATACCGTTTCGGACCCCGTTTCGGTTTGTCCAGTGGAATGAAATATTTCGATACAGGCCGATTTTGGCGTATCGTTTCAGGGTGTTTCAGGGTTCTTAAAAAATAATTTATATATATTCTTATTGAACATAAAATTGTCAATTCTAATAAATAAATAACTAAATATCAAATAATACAAATCATTTAGTCTTAACTCTTAAGTCTTAAACATCAATATAACATCAATTTAACATCACACAATAAGAAGATTTACAAGACAATAACTAAATATCAAAAAATACAAGATTTACTCCTACTCATTATCATCCATGAGAGAATGATCAAATTTATCATCAAAAGAACTCTCAAGAACTACCAGCACCCATTGGACCTTTACTCTTTTTTTTTCTTTTTTTTTTAATAATAGGCCAAATCCGGTACCAGCCGAAATTTGCATCTCGGCCAAAATTGGCCGGAATGACCGAAACGGCCCGAAATTTGACCCGAGGTGGAATGTAGGGTATTCCGGTACTCGTTTGCATACCAATACGAAAAATTCCGGCCATTCCAACTGGAACGGAACGGAATCAATAACAATGGTTTTAACCTATGACATCTACTCCTGATAATAGTTTTTTATTATCAGACTAAGACATTTTAATAACTGGGTTCTAATTAGAGTGGTATTTTAATTTATTAAATCTTTGACAATAAAATTTCACTTGAATTAATGTATTTATAATACTTGCATCGAACCACATAGTATAAGTACAACATATACAACCCAACTTTTATTATTAAAATTACGGTAGGCTATATCATATAATTAATCAACCTCTTTTAAATGTCAAGAAACTCTTGGTAGTAGAATTTTAATCAAAGTAATATATTTTAACATTTTGAAATGTTGACGATAGAGATTTCACCTAGAACAACTATATTGATTATTTTGATATACTTATAAACGTTACAGGGCACCTTATGACATAAGGAGGAAAAAAGAAAAAGAAAAAAAAGAGGACATTCACTTAGCACAATCAAAATATGGACACAACTTTATTAGATAGCATATGATATTTCTCTATAAAATAAATAATAAATAATAAATAAATAAAAAGAAGAAGAAAAAGATAGTATATTTTCATATCATATCATTTTAATGCAAACTTATATAATATTAGTTTTGTTGTGAATGTTTTGGTGACAATAATTAAATAAATGATGATGATATAATTTCAGCCGGAGGTCTTATAATTTTACATGGAAATTGCTTTGCATGAATTGCTATTACTTTTAGTTAATACTTAATAGTAACTCATTGAGTCCATGAACAAAAATTAATTAATTTGATGGTTTTAAATTTTTAATCAAAAATTTTATTAAAAAAATTCATTAAAAAACAAAACTTTAATAAATAAACAAACAAAAGCTGGATCCAATCATGTTCATATATGAGTTCTCTAGGCTTTGCATTGAGAAATTGTTTTGACAATTGTATGGTTAAAAATAAAGGGCTTTTAAGGAAATGGAATGGTGATTATAAACACAAACAGATAAACCATATAATTATAAGATATTTTTAGTCTCTTGTTCTTCTGTATATGAAATTGAAAGCTGTTCAAAAGATCTCCCACTCCTTTAGTTACAGTTGGATTTGAATATGACAGCTAGGCCCACGTAGTCCTATTATAATTGCAGGTTTCACATTGAATTGCATACCCAAAATAAACGTTTTCATAAAAATCTGTATCGAATTCGAACGTGGCTTCAAACACATTATCCACATAATTATCTTTTGCCCAAAATTGGTGGGAAAACATTTTCCTTGGTGAGGTGAAACTTATGCTATAGTATTCCTTTTTATCTTCTCCTTTTTTTTTTTCTTTTTTTTCTTTTTTCTTTTTTGTATGTGTGTGTGTGTGTGGTGCTATTGATATTTGAAATCTCNTGATAACATATCTACTATTTTGTTTTTGAAGGACATATGTAGATCTCCTATTTTGTCTCTTTTAAAAAATTGTACTTGAAACTTTTTTGGTTTTTAGTTTTCCCCTAGGGAATGAGATGGGAAGGGAGTGATCCTTTTTTTTCTTTGGGAACTTGTTGAAAAGTACTTAAACAATGAGCTATATCAATTTTCTTTTTTCTCTCTTTTGCAAATTAATTCTAATTGGAGAAAGTGAGAGGAGATAAGACTGAGACTTAAACAATGACAATCTGTAGCTAACTTCCACGAATACCATATGTATCTATGAGCTGCAAGAATTAAATCTGACCTTTTGTATCTACTGACATGTGCAGACTTTATGTATTTTTCACCTTCTTTGGGACACACAACATTAATTTAACTATTTACATATTTTGTAATATTATATATATCCTAGCTGTATTAAATTTTCTTAATTATATAGCTAAATGGATTTAAATAAATAAAAAATGTTAATCTCAAATTAAAGTCCCATTTAAGTTGGTACTCAAAATTGAAAACCCTAAATTCAAAGTTCAAAACTTCGAATCATACATAAATGGTAAGTCCCTTCAAACTTGACCTTAGACCAAGGTTGAGATATAGAAGTGCTACCACCAAGGAATCTGACTTCAAGGAATATTATGTTGAAATGCTTTTCAAACCCAATTCTGACACTCTTTTAAGTTACTAATCACAAAATTTCTATGTTATGGGTGTTACATTTAAGTTCTTAACCCAGTCTTTTTTATTTACATGGCGTAATAAGCAATGCTGATATCCTATTGGGCATGGCAAAGAAAGTAAGAACCACCCTTTTGTATGGTGGGAAACTGACTTGCAACCAAAACACATCCATTTTTTTCTTCATGGTGTCGCAAATGATTCAAAATAATGAGATGATATTCAATTAGGTGAGACTTTGAGTCTTAAGGAGGTTGCAACACAAAATTTACATGGTAACCGTAAAAACTCTTATTATGGTGGTGATATGTTATATTAGTTTTCATTCTAAACAGTCCAAAATATAATAAATGAGTTTTTCACAGATTGAGAGTATAGAATCTTGCTCGGAAGCATATAAGGTGCTACAATAATCTCGCCTAGGTAAGGAAGTCACACTGATCGACTCCTTTTACCCATTTTTTAGTTTTTTTTTTTTTAAGAGAGAGAGAGAGAGAGAGAGAGAGAGAGAAGATATGATGTATCAGACATGAGCAAAGTTTTGGGCCTTTGGCCCCACAACCTCTCATTTCTTTGAGGGACAATTAAGATGGTTTGTCCTTTTTTGGGTATGATTAGATTTAGCCAATAAGGTACCACTTCTATCTTTTCTTACAATTTTGATAAAGAATGCATTCTTCATGCAACACGTGTATTACCAGATGGATCCCGCTATATATTTCCTGTTGCAAACTGATATGATCAAAAAATTTTGGTCAATAATCGATACATTAATCCCCTTGAAAAACACACGTTAGTTTTTGGTGTAAATAAATATTAAATCTTACATTTATTTGAAAATAAAAACTTTAATAGTTAAGCAAATTGAATCAAAACTTACCCCTTGAAATATATTGATTTGAATATCAGACTGCTTTGGATTGTACTATCTATTTTTCAACCTAGTTCAAGTAGTCTAAAAAAATATGAAATCTTAACATTTTTTTTGTAATTTTAATAACTATGTTATTGATTAAATATTTAAATTACAATTTTTTGTATTTAATTAAATTTTTTCATAAAAGATAAGTTTCTAGATCGAATTGTAAATAATTTTCAATTGACATGAAATTTGGTGTACATGTTAAGAATATAGAGAAAATGTAACTCGATAGTGAGATTTTTGAAAAATTAATTCAACAAAAAAGTTATTAGGTGGTATAACATTACTTAAAATCACACTTGGTATATAGAATCTTAAAACATTACATAGGTAATAACAAAAATTTAAATAAACTGTTTTTATAATCAACTGAAACACTTTTATGATATTCATAACTTTGTCATCAAAGCCTCATGGCTCTATTAATATTTGCATGTATATTTTTCTGAATTATTAATATTTGCATGTGAAGTGAAATATGTATTTGGCAAATCTCATCTTATGCAAACCCCGCTAAAAATTTGACAGAATGTAGCCCTTGCGACTCTAAAGCAAAAGAAGAAAATTCTAGCAAATGAATGATAAGATCGAACTCATGAAAATCTCATGACTTATGGACAAAGACTTTGATACCATGCATATTGGGGAAGCATCAATTCTAAAAGGTTAAACCATTAGCAACTAATTACAAGTGGGCTCTTTCTCAACCAAAAAAAAAAAAAAAAAACTGATCGACCCTTTTTACCCATTTTTTAGTTTTTTTTTTTTTAAAGAGAGAGAGAGAGAGAGAGAGAGAGAGAGAGAGAGAGAGAGAGAGAAGATATGATGTATCAGACATGAGCAAAGTTTTGGGCCTTTGGCCCCACAACCTCTCATTTCTTTGAGGGACAATTAAGATGGTTTGTCCTTTTTTGGGTATGATTAGATTTAGCCAATAAGGTACCACTTCTATCTTTTCTTACAATTTTGATAAAGAATGCATTCTTCATGCAACACGTGTATTACCAGATGGATCCCGCTATATATTTCCTGTTGCAAACTGATATGATCAAAAGTTTTTGGTCAATAATCGATACATTAATCCCCTTGAAAAACACACGTTAGTTTTTGGTGTAAATAAATATTAAATCTTACATTTATTTGAAAATAAAAACTTTACTAGTTAAGCAAATTGGATCAAAACTTACCCCTTGAAATATATTGATTTGAGTATCAGACTGCTTTGGATTGTACTATCTGTTTTTCAACCTAGTTCAAGTAGTTTTAAAAAATATGAAATCTTAACATTTTTTTTGTAATTTTAATAACTATGTTATTGATTAAATATTTAAATTACAATTTTTTGTATTTAATTAACTTTTTTCATAAAAGATAAGTTTCTAGATCGAATTGTAAATAATTTTCAATTGACATGAAATTTGGTGTACATGTTAAGAATATAGAGAAAATGTAACTCGATAGTGAGATTTTTGAAAAATTAATTCAACAAAAAAGTTATTAGGTGGTATGACATTACTTAAAATCACACTTGGTATATAGAATCTTAAAACATTACATAGGTAATAACAAGAATTTAAATAAACTGTTTTTATAATCAACTGAAACACTTTTATTATATTCATAACTTTGTCATCAAAGCCTCATGGCTCTATTAATATTTGCATGTATATTTTTCTGAATTATTAATATTTGCATGTGAAGTGAAATATGTATTTGGCAAATCTCATCTTATGCAAACCCCGCTAAAAATTTGACAGAATGTAGCCCTTGCGACTCTAAAGCAAAAGAAGAAAATTCTAGCAAATGAATGATAAGATCGAACTCATAAAAATCTCATGACTTATGGAGAAAGACTTTGATACCATGCATATTGGGGAAGCATCAATTCTAAAAGGTTAAACCATTAGCAACTAATTACAAGTGAGCTCTTTCTCAACCAAAAAAAAAAAAAATTTACAAGTGAGTTAACAATGTATAATAACTGTACACATTAAATGAGCTCTCTTTAATACGGAATAGGAATATAGGATTAGAGTCACGAATCTTAGTAGATAAATTATATGATTATTAAAAAAGACGTCGCATTTTTGTATCTTAATCATTAAAAAGAAGACACTGATTGGAAATAATTCAAGTTGTTGGTTTGGGGAATAATTTTCCTAAACTATGTAACTTTCTTTGCGTTGCTTATTTAAATTGTTGTATTATGTATGTATGTATGTATATATATATTTGTATCTTAATCATTAAAAAGAAGACACTGATTGGAAATAATTCAAGTTGTTGGTTTGGGGAATAATTTTCTTAAACTATGTAACTTTGTTTGTGTTGCTTATTTATATGGGTTGTATTATGTATGTGTGTGTGTATATATATATATATAAAAGAAGACTATAATGTCTTGAAGTTTTTTTTTCTTCTAAAAGAGAATTCAACTTATGACGTCCGCTCCTGATGATAACTCTTTTGTAGACCATCAACTTCATTTATATAGACAAAAGACTAAGATGTCATGCATGAAGTCGAGGATTTTTTTTTTTTTTTTTTGGAATACTCAATCAATGATATGGATGATGGAAGTTAAGGTTAAATGGTGTAGTATATATCCTTATAAGTCTTATATCCATTAATTCTATCTTCCATTAGGAGTGTGAGTCTCTTTCTTTGTGAGTGATGTGTGAGTGTAAGTGTGTGAATGGCAACTTCTAACAAAGTGGTATTTTAACTTTTTAATGACGTGAAGAAAAGCACTAGCCACATACGATATACTCCAAAATAACTAGTTTAGTAACAACTAAGACTCTTAATAGTTGTATATAAAGCTTGAACCAACCAAGTAAATACCTAAATTTACTTCTTCATCATTACCCACTCTGTGGAGAAGCGTCTCTAAGCCCACATAGGATTACCAAGTTGACTCCAATACCATTTGTAATGACTCAAGAAAAAGTATCAGTCATATATGCATTATACCCCCAAAAAAACTAGTCCAATCACAATCAAAACTATTTGTAGTTGTTTATAAAAGAGAATTCAACTTATGACGTCCGCTCCTGATGATAACTCTTTTGTAGACCATCAACTTCATTTATATAGACAAAAGACTAAGATGTCATGCATGAAGTCGAGGATTTTTTTTTTTTTTTTTTGGAATACTCAATCAATGATATGGATGATGGAAGTTAAGGTTAAATGGTGTAGTATATATCCTTATAAGTCTTATATCCATTAATTCTATCTTCCATTAGGAGTGTGAGTCTCTTTCTTTGTGAGTGATGTGTGAGTGTAAGTGTGTGAATGGCAACTTCTAACAAAGTGGTATTTTAACTTTTTAATGACGTGAAGAAAAGCACTAGCCACATACGATATACTCCAAAATAACTAGTTTAGTAACAACTAAGACTCTTAATAGTTGTATATAAAGCTTGAACCAACCAAGTAAATACCTAAATTTACTTCTTCATCATTACCCACTCTGTGGAGAAGCGTCTCTAAGCCCACATAGGATTACCAAGTTGACTCCAATACCATTTGTAATGACTCAAGAAAAAGTATCAGTCATATATGCATTATACCCCCAAAAAAACTAGTCCAATCACAATCAAAACTATTTGTAGTTGTTTATAAAGCCTAGTTTAATTCAATATATGTTTGATGTTGGACTCAACACACCCACGCAACACACTTAATCAATATCCAATCAATTTAGGACATCACATGTATGGTGGATAGTAGAGAAGAAATATTATCTTTAATTAGTGTTAGAATCATTGATTGCTACATGGAAGCTGACCATGACTCATTGGAAGTTTGCCAGAGAATTATTCATTATGTGAATGGTACAATTGACTACTTAATTTGTTTTAAAGAGTTTAAACTTGTAGGCTATAGTAAGTCATGGGTGATATTGCACACTCTTGGACTTTTTTTTTTTTTTTTTGAGAAGGACTTTAATTTAGTTTATGAAACTCCATTTCATTTATGAAATAACTCAGTAAAAAGAGGAGTTATTATAGAGAGTAATAAATTTACGAAGTTATATAATTTATTACGGTGGAAGTCAGTGTAGTATATATACCCATACTTTGCTCCATTCCAAACCAAAAGTGAAGAAATAAGCAAACAAAAAGAGTTCTTATATTCTTCTTCTATTTTATTTTTTTTAAGAGTGTTATTAAAAGTGTTAGTGTTAATTTCCCACCAACTTCGATAAGCATTCTAATCCAATTATGTAAAACTCATAGAAATGCAAAATAGATAACATTGTAAACAAAAAGGGGAAAAAAAACTAGTTCCATATGTTCCTTTATGTTGCATAAAATTAAACTCAATGCTATGGTGGTTATCTAAATATACACAAGCATTGTAGGTTATGTAAAACTTTTCCTTTATTTTTTTATTAATTCTTTTCTCTCTCCTTGGAAGTTGGAACTCTTTTGATCAGATAAAAAAGACGATTTTTAAATGATGTGATTGTTTGATTGGGTTTGTTGAGAAAGAAAAAGATAATTTTAATATGATGTATTTAAAATAAAGAATAAGATGAAGGATGTATAGTAAAAAGTGATTATGCAAAAGCTCACTTTGTTCTATATTTTATAATTTGTACACTAGTTTTAAACCTAGTTATTTTTTAATTTTGATTTGTGCTTCTTAATGAATCTCCATTCTCACATTAAATTAACTAAATATATGTTTCAAAACTAGAAAAGGAGGATGGTTGCAACAAATTTAAAACTAATGTAAAATTTTTTGCTTACAAGCAAGGGAAATTTGAAATCTCATATTGGAGAAACTTAAAGAGTATTATAGAGGTATAAAGTTGTTTGTGATTAATGAGAAATTATTAGTTTTATTGGAGGACTGTTGAAGTAATCCTCCCAACCAGTAAAATAATGCCACTTATGCAAATGTATGAGTCAACTTTCTTATCAACACAAGAAAATAAAAAAAAAAAAAAAAAATCATCTGGTGATGTCACATTTGCATGAATGACAATGTTTTATTGGTTAAAAGGACCATCTCAGCAGTCCTCCAATAGACCTAATAATTTCTCTTGATTGACCTAGTAGTCTTAATTACTTAAATCCTCAACTAACTTCCTCTTACATGACATTATGCACCATTTATGTGAAGACTTCGAATTCAAATTTAATCCATTTTCAAATACCCTAAGTTAGAGCCATTGGTTTATAAAATGGGCCAAAGGTCAGATCAATCATATTTTGAACCTAACTATTGTACCAGTTGCGAAAGCAACTAATCAAGCAAGAATGTGATGGTCTTGTGGCCTAGAAAACTGTGGAGCTAATGCTACTCCTTAAAAAATGCTTAAATTACATAATTACATTAAATAATCCGAAGAAGGGTCCCTACTTTCTTTTTCTTTTTTTGGTGCTAGAAACAGAGTTCTCATCAGGAATTTGAGACCGACACCATTAATCAATTATTAGACTTTAATTAATATATATTAGTGCACTGTAGCATTATTTAGACTACAATAAGAAGATAGGCTGCTTTTGCTTAAAAAAGAATTCTAAGTATATTAAAAAAAAAATAGTGAATAGGCGTAGATAATTCCAAATTACACTCTCCACATCTTATCCAAATCTCCTGAACTAAAGTTTATATTCTCTTTGAAGATTTTACCCACTTTCATTGATTTAAAATTCTGTAATTTAAAAACACCAACTTGGTTTTTTTAGGTAAAAAGTCTAATGAAAAAAAAAATCAAATCAAATCTATATCTACCACCAACAACTAAATGACCAACAATATTGCTGCAAAGGCCCAAACATAAAATGAGTATCTATTAAAATTCTGTAATAACCAAAATTTTCAAAATTTCACACAAATTGAAACCCTCTCTACCCCACACTGAAAGCAAACCATGCTTTTCTTAGATCTCTGAAACCAATATCGATAATTTGCTTGACCCAATCTTTGTAACCACTTCACATAAAAGTTGTGGCCCTGTACCAAACATACAAAAGATTTGTGATTTTGACTACAGCTATACCTATACTCATATATTTGTCTTGTAAGGTTAGAGCTATACTTGATGTTTCTTAATTAGCTCTCACTTCAAGCTCAAAAAAAAACAAAGTTAAGCTTCAATTAGGCTTTTGCCTAAGGACATGGGAGTAAGCCAAAGATTGGATACATTTATTAAAACCTTTTCTCCTTTGACTCTTAACTTTATCAACTTATTAGTATAATGAAGTTTTCTTGGAAGTAAAACTAGTTTGATGGGTGTCTTTATCTTTATCTTTTTTTTCTTTGTTTGAGCATATTCAAAAAGAAAAAGGGAAAAAAATGTGTCACATACTCACATGTGTGTGAGAGAAAGAGAGAGAGATTTTTTAAAGGTTGTTGGCATAATTTGAGTGAACGTGAAAATGCTTAGGATATAAAATCTTGTGAGACACAAATAATGTTGCATCATGCATCATTAAAATACCAGAAAGCCATGTGCAAGGACCCCCTTGAAAACAATTGGTCCTAATTGTTGTGGGGATCCACATAAGTTGGAGGATGATATTGGTTTCCTTCCTTAACCATATTTCTATTACAAAAATATAGGATTGATTGATACAACTTCAAACAAACATTACTGATTTTTGTAATATTTTACTGCTTTTTTTTTTAGGATGAGTAATGTAACATTTAAAATTCATAAGTGAATTGTATTTATAAAAAATAGTATTGTTGATACATAGTATTGGTAAAATAATGCTGGAATCTCATCAATAAAGATATAAAATTAAACACGTAACATACAAATAAAATAAGCAACGATTAACATATTGAAGACATATTAATAATATTATGCTCCATGTATATTTTATATTAAACGATGTTAATTAAGATTATCTTCTTTACTATAATTTGTTTCTTTATATTAATGGTAACAACCAACCTACGTTACTCACTTCCAAGTTCCAATATATAGAGATGTTTATCCGACATTGGTTATAAGTGTTAGAGTTTCAGTCCTTATAATCCCAGATTACTACTACAAAAGTTAGACCATTTTGTAGTAATACTCTGATTATGTACTATATTATAAGCCTATTTAAAAAATTCTATATATTACTTTCGTGTTCGTGTCTAATTTGTCAACTAATATCTCCTAGTGTTTTCCTTGGATATTCATAGTTCAAAACCTTAAAAAAAGTAATTGTTCTATATGTAGTATTGTAGTTCTATATTGATTTCAAAAAATAATCAATCAAAACTCCTGAATATGTTCGGTTATAAGTTTTATATGTTCTTAACATGCATACTAATATCCGTGCCACTCAGTTGTTATTTACCATTCAATCCATAAACTCATATTTTATTCATTATTTTAAACTAAAACAACTTAAATTTAAATAATTGATTGATGATATAACTATTGATATCTAATCATTTTGAAATTTTGCAAGCATGGAGAATGCACGAAAATAATTAATGTAATTCAACGGTGAATTTGTTAATGTGGGTACCTAGGATGTATCCTCGGCATGTCCTTCAACGTCCTAGGACGTCCTCGGACGGCTCCGCAACGTCCTAGGCATGCATGGCAATGTTCTAGGCATGCTTGGCAACGTCCTCGGACGGTGTCCTAGGAGTCCCACATCGAAGGAAAACCCCCCCACTTGCTGCCTTATAAGCTGTGAAGCGAAGGGAGTAGTGTACCATAGGTTTATAGTTATTCTTCGATGTGGGACTCCTAGGACACTATCTGAGGACGTTGCCAAGCATGCATAGGACATTGCCATGCATGCCTAAGACGTTGCAGAGCCGTCCTAGGATGTTGAAGGACATGCCGAGGATACATCCTAGGTACCCACAGTTAAAATTCACATTCAATTAAAAAATATTGAGTAGTGTAATATTACTTAAAGTTACAACATATATAGTGTAATTTGAACCTAACCTATATATATATATATATATTGATGGCTTTATTTTAGACATGCAATGCTTCTTCCACCTTCAAACCTGTCCAACCTTGATAAAATTAATAAAATATAGACCCAAATTTTCGTAGGATGCCAGAAGATTATATCAAGAGTCTAGTTTTGTTTTGTTTTTTTTTTTTTTCATCAAGAATCTAGTTGGTACCTTTATGTAATAAATTTAATTTAAACCCTTCCAGTAGACTAGTTCATTATATATAGCGTACGAGATAAAGACAAAGTTTGGTCTCTACATGACCATACATATCTTCCATATATGTGAAAAATGCTTAACCAAAAAAAAAAAAACAAAAAAAAAAGGAAAAATGCATGCACATATAACATATTTGTACAATCTACAATGGGTTTTGTACATTATCAAAAAAAAAAAAAAAAAAAAAAAAAAAAACACAATGGGTTTTGTACCTCTCTCTATGACTCTATCCTCTACACATTATCAGCTTTTACTTTTTGCCACGCCAATTGGTAAAATCTGCAACACATGTGAGTGAATTAGTACACATAAAATTTATCATATGTCCCTTTCCCCAGAACAGGCAACAAATAAACACCAAAAAATGAACGAAGAAAAAGAGATACATCTGACATGCTCAATGAGGCTCAAGAAACATGATATGTGTATCAAGAAACATGATATGTGTATGATTGTGACCATTTCTTTGAAACAGATTTTTCCCCTTGTATTTTTGGTTTGTTGGAATAGAACCAGATTGTTGGTCTAATTTAAAAGATGGTTACCAATGAAATCATTAAATGGAGCCAGCACAGACATAAAACTTGTTTTGGTTTATCTGAGTGAATCAAGGCTGAAGATGTAGAATTGTTGTTAGGTTTTTAGTGTTAGGTCAATTTCATGACATTTGCTTGTAAGTTTATTCATGTAATGAATTTATGATCTCTCTTGAGGCTCTTCCAAGCAAACATGAAAGGTTCCTTCAAAGAAACTCACTGGAGCAAATCATTAAAGATCTGAGAAGCTTACCTGACCCTTGATCGAGCAAGATCGGGGAAAATTCAATTTCAAATTTGTTTTTCGAATCCTTTTTGTATTTGATTTTGTGTTACCTCTTTGTGCACCTATATAAATCACACTTTGCATGTTTTTTCAGTAGAGAAAAAGGAGACCATAACATGTGATATTCAGAGTGAAAACCTAGTGCCTTTTTTTCTTGGGCTTCAAATAATTGTGAGCCAAATGTGCTTGAGATATTAGAACCACATAATTTTATTCCATTGAGGTTCACTATAGAGAAATCTTCAAGGAGGTGCCTTCAATACACCTGAAGTTTTGGTTCATCTGAAGGAAATTATTATAGAAGGATTCTAGAGGTTCTAGGTAGGGATGACAAAAACCGCTATCCTACCTCGCACTACCCTGCTCTATTCTGCTTAGGTTTTCCTTGTACCAAAGAGAGGATGGGGCAAGGATTGGTTTTGCTTGCCCCCTCGTCCCTCCTTTCCCAAAATACACACACACAACTCTCTCTCTCTCTCATGATTGCCTTTTCCCATTCTGTTTCATCTTTACCTCTTTAATATTAAAGTTACCTCATTAGGGATGGCACAATAACTCTTACTTGCCTTGCGCAAGTTTTCCCCGCCCCGCCTTGTTGCCATCCTTAGTTATGGGAATACTATGGTAAGAAGGTAAGCAAATCGTTTACATAGGTTGCATAGATAATCTAGATCACAAAGGTTTCACAAGTCATAACTATTTGTAATTGTTTATCTGTAGTAGATTTTTTATGATATTCTTTGTCTCTAGAGTGGTTTTTCCTTTAAAGGGGTTCTTCATAGATTTTCCCATTTTGTTACCAAAGCATGTGTTTATTACTTTATGTTTCTTGCATATACATCATTTGAGTATACTCATAAGCCAAATTCCTCTGTGTTTGATAGAGAATTAGATCATTTAAAAGATACTATTAGATATGTCATTTTTTAAATACTATGCCTTTCTCTTTTTTTTTTTTTTTTTTTTTTCTTTTTTTTTTTTTTTTTTTTTTTTGTCTATAATAAGTGAGAAATGAGGATTCAAAATAAAATTTTCTTTTATGGGAAAATCAAATAATATTATCAAGTTATAAGATTTTTGACATATTTTGTCATTGTTTTTTGTTCAAAAATTAGATTTTTGAGTTAGTTTGGTAAATGAAAATATACTAGTGTAAGTGTACTCTGTTTGAAAAATATATGTTTCATGATAATTATTCTTTATCATCATACAAAGATATTAATAATTTTTATTTTTATTTAATTTTTTATTGTGTGTGTAAATGTAAGCGTACTACAATTTTTTTTTAAAAAATTATTTATGGAGTAAGGGTACTACATTAAACATTCAGAAATTGGCCATTTTTATTGGGCCGTAAAGCATTTAAGATGCTCATTTGTGTTTGGTATAAACTACGCAAACCGGTTTGATTGGAACTTAAAAATGTTATAAAGTATGCACTTATGTAGCAGCAGCGCTAGTAAAAATCTACATTGCGCCATTTTTTTTATTAAATTGAATTCTTACAAGAAGTCGAGAGGGGAGATTTAAATCTTGGTTCTTCTCATAAAAGACATCAAACAGTGTCATTGAGCTATACAAATGGACTGTTTGCTATTTGCTACTTTGGCTCTAATGTTCACAAAATGACTGAAATTAATCCTTATAATAATCTTTTGATTGGTGAATAAAGGTTCAAACTCAACTTCAAATCCATCATAAAGACAGAGAAATGTAGATACTGGTTCCTCTGTTAAAACTCACATTTGCAATTTTGTACCTTTTTATACAACTATAAAATTTAAAATTCGTCTATACCAAATTTGCTTCTTAAGTATATGTCGAGTAAAATAAATTCTAAGCAAAAAGTAAACTTACAAATAAAGCAAAATTCCAATCTGATGACTCAAAATCTATGAAAAAGTCTCTGCAATTTGACTGTTTGTTGCAAATCAAAACAAAGTTGAACAACTCTGAGGTGGTTCTGGTAGTACTAACTACTAACGGCATAGTTAATAGATTTTCCAAGCAGCAAACCACGTATTCAATAAAACAGCTATATTAGTTCAACTGACATGGTTTTATGTTTTAATAGCATTACATCATTAATAAAAAATAATAAATTCTACTCACATGGTTTTTTTTATGAGAAAGTTCATGATGTGTTAAAGGCAATAAGAAATTAAAAAACAATCCACATGGTCTCCCCCCACGTGACTTGTTTCAACTAATAATTCCTTTACCATTTGCACTAAGTTATCTCCTAATTGTTTGTTCTTATCATTTTTATTATTGTTGAGTAATGATAACTTGTAGACAAATTCAACACCCAAGAAACAAGGTAGACAAGCTTCAACCCAATGACTCTTATAATCGCCATAAGACAAGTTTTATATATCATCAAGAGTCTTTTTGTTGAATCACTGTTATCCAGTTCCATAAACATAGAAAAGTTCAGTTTGAATTCTTCTCATACAATTCAATTTATTTTAGTATAAGAACTTACTTTTTCTATTTTACATACTCACTTTTCAAAACACCTTACATCAGATTATTAATTTTACACTATATTTTATTAAAATAACAATTTTTCTTGATTTTTTTTAATTGTTTCTCTTTTTTCGTACACAACAATAATTATTCACTCTCTTCCTTCATCCTCGAGATACGTAAAGAAATAATAAACAATTAAATATAAAATGAATAGTATTTGTGTAAACTTACACGGTTATTGTAACAAATTTGTAAATTTATACAATTATACACAAACTAATGTAAATCATTTTTAGATAAAATTATGCAAATTCTATGCCTTTTTTCTATTATACAAGGCCAGATAATAATGCTACTGTTACATAATAATAATAATAATAATAAATTTTAAAAATTATGATCTTGAATCAAAACACTTATAAAAGACTGGTGAAGAAAAAAACCCAAGTTTGCAACAAAATCAATCAAATGCTTTAAATGTGAGTCATAACATAATCAACTCCAAAAAGCTAATGCAATCAATATAATATAAATGATGCAGCAGTAACCAGAGAAAAAGATAATATAAAAAGGCGTCCAAAATCTCCCAAGAGAGTTAAAACCAACTGTCATCCACATGGGGGTTTGGGGTCAAGCTGGCAGAAAAATGCAGAGCTGGGGGAACAAAAGGCGAGCAGGTCAAGCAATAGACAATATTGTACTACCTCTCTGACGTGCTAAGCACAACCATGTTGCTTTGTTAAATGTTAACTTCTTTCCTCTCTTAAATGCCATTTGGTTATTCTTCTGCCAGACCTCAAAATATGTACCATTCTCACGCGAATCATGCCAAATAAGAAACTGTGTTGATTAAATTGTGTTGCAGTTTCCTTCATCCAATCCCAGAAGATTTTTTGACACATATGCAATGTAAAAACCAGACCCTGTGGCAGTACCAGAGCAGAGTCAGGGTGTTCATTGTATTTTATTTCTTGGCGGGCCACTTGATGAGTTATGCTATGGTGGGCTTAGCCAGGGTTAGCACTTTATTAAAACCCATTGAGGTTACATATGTGTGTGCATGTTCAACAGTTAAAGATATCCCACCACTGCAGTGTTATGTATTTATTATTCACATATTTCTGTGCTGATGGTTACAGCTCGTCTGTGTGCATTGGATAAGGCCATGGGGAGGAAGGGATAGAAACCACTCCTTGTTTGGATGCTGTCTGGAAGGAAAGGGAACCCTCTTTCCTCCCATTATCGTGACACTTTTAGAGTAATCTTCAATAGATGAGTTGAAACTAAAATCCTCTCTATTTTAGAGAGTAAAACCTAAAATCACAACTCCAACAGTTTCTTCAAAGTTTAAAAAGTATTTTGTTAATGAATAATCACTCTCTTTGTCTAGAGTGCTACTGTACATTAGCAAAAGAATTTATTGGAATATAATATTCAGCCATCCCTCTCTCTCTCTCTCTCTCTCTCAAATAAAAAGTTGAAACAAGTACATAGAAAACACATATAAATAATTATTTTAAATGGAATAGAGAAATGCTAGAAAATCTGTTGAAAAATATATTAAAAAAAAAAGTAAGCAAAAGGTAAACTTACTATTTACAAAAAATTTAAAGAATTTGTTAAAGATGCTTGGACTTAAATATTTATATCTTGAAAAGTCTCTTTCTTTTTCTTTTTTTTTTTCTTTTTTTGTAGATAATGACGGAGAGAAATGTGAGGTTTAATTTGATATAAGAGGTACTACAAAGAATGTTGTTATCGCTTGAATGCCTGACAATTCTCATTTCGGTTTTAAAACATAATGAAACTTTATTTTGGTATAGAATCTCAATTTCTTTTCTGAACTTCCAAGGACAACATCAATCTTAACTCTTAGCATCTGTTTGTTTTGCGCATCCATATATGAAGTTTGCGTTTTCAACTACTTTTTTTTTTTTTTTCAGCCGCACTATTTGACTTTTCAACCAATTGTCAGACACATCAATAAATCCCGTGTACTGTTCACGAGACCCACAACTTCACTTTTCAACAACTTTTTCATTAAAAATGAGTCCCAAGGCACTATTCACATATTTAAAAATTATTTTACTACTGTGTTTTCAGTTTTCAGTTTCAACAAAATAAGTTCTATCTAAACGGACTATTAACTTACTATTATCCCTGCGAAAACGATAATTGCCAACCAACTTAAATGGATTTTCTATATTAAGTAAACGTCTTCTTCATATGGTCTGAGTTCTAAAAGAATGTAAGGCCTAGGAGTTGCACTGAACAGAGTCATTTTTTTCTTTTTTCAGACAATGCAGCAGCAGGTATTCGTGCTGATATTATCAATGGCTAGTTCTTTTCTCTTTTCCAAAAAAAAAAAAAAACTTTTGGTACTGTCATTATGTTGTGTAATGAAATTCATTCATCTAACAAAGAAAAATAAAATAGAAAAGAATAATTTATGAAACAGTCAAGAGTCAACATCGCACTTAATATGAAAGGAAAAAAGTCTTCTTTTTTTTTTTTTTTTAAGAGGGAAAAAAATTGAACTCAGTACTGTATATTAGGTGTTTTAAGTATTTGTTGTGTAATGAAAACTATTCATCAAACACAGAGAGAGAGAGAGAGAGAGAGAGAGTGAGTCATTAAGCTTGAAGTTCACAATATGTCTCTATAAAACATGTGTAAGATGCTCAATTAGTGAAATGAAAAATGATACACATCAAG
This sequence comes from Quercus suber, assembly GCF_002906115.3. Taxonomy (NCBI): domain Eukaryota; kingdom Viridiplantae; phylum Streptophyta; class Magnoliopsida; order Fagales; family Fagaceae; genus Quercus; species Quercus suber. The sequence continues at coordinate 1,513,400 of NW_027069510.1, forward strand.
AGAATAGATACAGAATTACCGACAGATTTACTATACAGTCAAAGGTTGAGGTGATAGAGAAAACAGAGATTCAATCATCATCATAAGAAACATGTAAAGCAGTGGTGCAGCCAGATGCCTCAGGGTCCTCAGCCCCACAACAGTCATAGAACTTGGCAGCATACGGCGGATCATTGGGTCCCAATTCATAGTACCTTTAAGCCAAACAAAAATAGGAATCTTCCACTGGTTAAATTGTCCACAGAAAGATAAAATATGATGGAAAAAAAAGTAATATTTTTAACCCAAAATATGTTTTTAAACTTTAAAAACCAGACTAGAGTGGGCAATTGGCCTCGGACCACTCAGACTATCCACCAGTCTATATTTCAATCCAGATAGACCCAGAATTGTTGTTGATGGAAAATGAGAATTGACCTCTTGACCTACAGTATAACTGTCACTTTCAGTCAACAAGGACTGTCATGGTTTGTGAGGGCTGGTCAGTTACTGTTAAAAAATCATACATGCATGAATCTTGTGCCCTATTAGGATTTGAGCACGAGTTGGTCATTTAATAGAACCATCAATTATTAAGGTATCTATACAGTGTCAACCAAACCAAGTATCATACACTATAGATATACTTTTTTGCTAGGGAAAATAGAGATGCACGTGTGTTTAAGCATAAAACACCACAATCATTACATGGTTTCTTACAATTTATTTAGTGTTTCTAATTCTTAAATTAACAAAATAACAAATGTACTACATCATAATTCAGATGAATCATCTAGCTAGTTGGATTTGTAAGAACTATCCATAAGCTGAGACCACACTGTTGATTTTATGGGTTGACAAATAGTCCGGCCCATCTGAGTTTTACAAAATGCCCCTACCACACAAGTGCGCGCACACACACATGCATCTGATCTATATACTCTTCTGGCCAAAAGGGTGAAGCTCTCCACAGAGACTCAGTTCTCTGCTAACCACGCCAGTAGTTCAATTCTTCTCAGTCCAGTATATCAATTAGCATTCCAAACTTGCAGCCAATGCAGCACTGCTCTCATGATTGGTTCTCTATATTTTGAACTCACTCTAAACAACAGTTTTCCTTTTGGAGAACTTTGGGACTCTTTAAGTCATGGAATAAATGGATTGACGTATAAAAGGGACAACAGACCATTTATTCACTCTTGCTTAGTAGTCACTAGTAAGTCTCTAGAACTAGTACTCCATGATGGCATGATACGCACATGCACACGCTTTTATTAAAGGTATGACCAAACAGGAAATTCAAAGGACATAAACAGTGTAATCCTAAAGGGGCTTCAACATTCTGGCATCTCATTTTCCCAGGCAAGACAGTCATCAAACCTAATTAGTTTCCAGCAGAGGTCACCGGTTATGGCTGAGAAATACTAGGAATTTTTGCAACATAAACAAATATATCATACTTAAGTTTATAATGTCCTGGACTCAAACCAACAACCGGTTGTTTTGTTACGAAAGACACTTGCCATCGCACCAAGTTGTGCAACATAAACAAATATATCATACCTCAGTTTATAAATCTCCTAGAATCAATCCCGCGACCTAGTGCTTTTTTATTAAGGCACTTATTAGCGCACCAAGGCCTGACCTCCAATAACATAATAAAACCAAAAATAAGACCCAATGGATTGGAACTACTGCCCATTCCAAAAATATGAAAAATACAACAATACCCTTGACTCCTAAAATCCAAGAATAATAATAATAGAACAAAACAAAATAAGCTTCTTGCTGCCTGAATCATATTTTTATATGAACCTTAAATATTTAAAGTAAAAAGGTTGAAATTGTAGTTCAATATATCAAACAAATAAACATTACAATGAGTGGTATCATTTCAGACAGCTACTATGATATCATTAGTCGTCATCACCAAAATGGCCCCACAATGCCAACATTGACACATGCTGTCACTTTAAAAACAATGAACCACCATTACAGTTGCCACCATCTACAGCACCACCAGTAATGTCACTTTAAAACATATGAAACCTCTAGTTTCTCACTTTAAAACATATGAAACCTCTAGTTTTAGACACATCTCTTCTTTAAACAGCAATCTACAGAATTATATTTTTGACACCACTCAAACCAATGAACCAGTATTACAATTGCTACCATCTTCACCACCACCAGTATTGCCACTTTAAACACAACTACATGAAACTTATAGGTTTAGATGCATATCTTCTCTGAACGGCAAACTACAGAAACATTCTTCTTCTTCTTTTGATAAGTAAGAAACAATCTAAATATCAAAAGAAGAAAACCAACAAAAATAATGCTCTTTTTTTTTTTTTTTTTTTTTTGTTTCTTCCCTAGTGAGCTAAGCACAATTAAGTAAATGGATTGCTTTAGCTAAATACATGCATCATTACACAAAATGATTTGGCAGATTTAGATGGGTTAAAAGCAGGACCAATAGTGGCAGTGATGGTGGTGGTAGCAATGTCACAGGAGAATAGAGGCTAGAGCCTCTATTACTGAAGAAATAATACTAACCACATCTACACAATGCCCCAAAATGACTAGTTAAGTTACAATTAGGGCACCTTATAATCACTTATAGCCTACTTCAATCTAGCACACATCTGCACAACACAAACTTATTTAATCCAATCCTCATAATCAGGAGGGATCACAGTATCTCCCATCATGTGCAAATGCTTTCAGAGATCATGGTGTGACAATTGGTGATGAATCAATGATGGGGTGTACATGACAATAGGTATTAAAAAAAAAAAGGCAATGCTTTGCTTGTTAATAAAAGAAAAATGCTATCTTTGAACAGCATTTATTTCTTTTGTAAAAAGATCTGTAGAAGTACATTACCAAACACAAACTTCTACCTATCAAAAAAAAAAACACACACACACACACACACACACGCATGACACAACCTCCTTAGTTCTTCCTTCCTAACTTATATGCATCCACCCAAAAAAGAAAAGGTGATTTTGAGTTCTGAGATGCAACCAAATCCACACATCGTGAGAGATTTCAAATACACAAACATATGAAAAAAGATGCCCCACCAATTCCAAAATAAATAAAGCCATAAGAACGTCATAAATCTAAATGATTGATAATTTGTACTAGCTCAAAATAACCAATTTCATTTCAGCATTTTGAATTCTTCTGACTTCTTTTTAAGCTCCAATGTAAGTATTTTTAATTCTAATGAACAAAAACAGACTTCAAGGCATTGTACCCTTAAATTCCGTGTTCATTTATGTTATATTACATTACCAGTTGTTAGTTACACACAAGACTAAGGAATGAAATAGAAACCTAAGCCAGAAAACAAGGTTATTCTGGACTAGCTGTAGCACCTAATATCCTTGCTACATGGTACTTATCAAACTGATCAATATTTTAAAAGATAGTAATGAGTTACCGTCTTTCTTCTAAAATAAAAAAAGGAATAAAATGAGTTGGACCAACCTTGACAGAATAGCAAATATTAGCAGTTCAAAATGAATAATTACTTTTAAATGGAACACATACATTGTCTAATAATTGTAAAACAGTGACAGAATGTTTCTAAAGATTGTTTGTTTTGAGATGCTATACAGTCAATCATTGAAAATATGTAATTATGTACTAATAAAAAGAAAAAGTGAATGACTTTTTGAATGCAATAAGGGCACTCAAAAGTATTCAAAACAGGGAAAAGAAATCTAAGGGTTTTTTCAAGTTTCAAGGGAAAAGAAATCTCAAAAGTTTTCAAAACAGGGATGGCACTAAAAGCTAAGCCTTAAATGGTATAAGATTTTAACATAGGTTTAATTTCAATGGGATTCACTCTCTCTAGCTGACCAGTTATTTCTTTTAATTTCCAGGACTTATTTGATGAATTGAACCTATGGTAGAGATTTCCAATAGGTAAAAACTGGAAAGGTTGCTCCATAGGTCAATGTGATGAACACACAAACATGACATATTGCAGAGAGAACTTAGCAACTCCTGAAAACATGCAGCAGCTTTCCTGTCATCAAAGTTAAGAAGTCTTCCAACGATTTGAAGCTTTCTCACGTATCCTGCCCATTTTTTTTCCAAAGATGACCTACTAACAACAACCAAGCCTTAGTGCCAAAATTTTAGGTCCGGGCCTTAGTGCAATGGTAAGTGCCTTCCACCAAAAGTGACAAGTGGCGGAATTGAATGCAGGAATCAGCCTCTCCAAGAAAATTGGGAATAAGGTTACCTACCAATCACCACTCCTAGACATCACAAAAGTGGGAGCTTTGTGCATTAAGTATGACCTTTTAATGGACACTTATTAGACTAATCAGGGTCTGCCACATGTATTCTTTTTCCAAAGAAAACCTACTAACCTATGAAAAGATGTTTAATGTGATTAATATAAAGTATTAACATAAAAAATTGCCTATCACTTGCAAACTTGTGTAAGATTAAGTGTCATAATTCATTACATATGTTGCAGCTCTAATCTCTATTATCCTGCCTGCCTTCAAAACAAAAATTCCAGCTTAACCCCATTTATTTAACAAATGTACCTCTCAAGGTTGTTATATGACATGAATTATACACTGTAATTTCATTAACAACAAATAACTTTCTAGATATCTGGTCGTTCGCAACACTATGGTGCATTAAAACAAATCCCATAAAAAATTGTCCAGAAATTTGGGCATTGAAATTTGAGTGCAGAGTTTTCCCATAGACAAAGTAAATTCTCAAACTATAAGATCTTAATAAATCTAAACATATAAACAAAACAAACACCCAGAATTCAAATGAAGCAAAGGCCTCAAGTTCTCAGTCATACATACAAATATATCCAACAAATAATCCAAATCAGCACATGGGTATTGAAAAGAACAGGAAAAGCAATCCATGTATCCAAAAAAGCAGTGAAATTTAAGAAATGGGTATGCAAAAACATCATGAAAGACTCATATAGATAGATAGATACAAAGTACGAGGTACAGTAGTGTACCTTTTCTGATCGTCATGGCGACGACAGACGAAGAAAGAAGGGTGGAAGCGGCATGAGGAAGGTGTGTTAGATGAAGGAGTGTAGTTTTGATGGCACCTTTTGCATATTTTCTTGTTTTCCTGTTCCTGTTCCTGTTCCGGCTGCCTCTCACTCTCTTTCTCCATTCTCCTCTACTTTCCTCTGTGTGTGTGTGGAGACTACCAATAAAATGTTGAAATCACTTATGAGTGGATTCTCATTATAAAAAATAATAATAATAATAATAATAATAATTAAATAATTAAATAATAAGTGTGGGGCCCGTGGGCTTGATAACCACAGCCCATCGCATAGTAGGCCCAAGGCCAGCGCCGAGGAGGACTGACCAGCCAAGGCTAAGTCAGACAAAGCCTCTGTTGTAACCCACGCCGAGAACCTGTTCGTCCTCGGCATTCTAAGGGTAACTTTTGGGAGAGGACAAGCCCAGAGCAAGCTGTCACATTCGCACTTAATGCATTCACCTAACCCCTCTAGCCGCATTAATGGGGATATAACCCCTTGGCAGGGCAACGTTGATCAGAGTGAACCACTTGAGTACTGATAAAGCCTCTAATGGGACAGACGGCCAGAAGAGAGGCAAATGGATGATCAACAGATGGAATAAGGAGATAGGCAGATGAAAACTATATAAGAAAAGCAAGTAAAGTAAAAAAAGAGAGGGGAAAAAAAGGAAAAGAAGAAAAGGGTCTCCTCGGCCACGGGCCGAGGAGCATCCCCCCATTTGTAAAGAAACTCTTAGTATTTTTTATAAAAGAAAGTTCATGCATGGTGATCGACGGTCAGCGCCTAAACCTTTCACCCACTCTCTACAAATTTATTGTTTGGGCTTGATTGGGCTGAAAACCCATTCATACTCTACTCAGGGTCAATCCAAACTGAGTCCCTACAATTGGCGCCGTCTGTGGGGAGGATTAGGGTGCTGGCCGGCACACCAGGCGAGTGTTCTAAGTATTCGTTTTACAGTAGGTTGAAAAAAAAAATATAGAAGATTTGACAGTAGAAAAAAAAAAAGAAAGATCTAGATTTTATTATTTCATGAATAGAAAAAGTACAAGTTACAATCAGAGGCTCAGGCAGGTGTGTTTTACATACAAATTTACAAACTAATACTACCAGCTATTTCTACAATCAGAGGCCCAGGTGGAGCCGCCCTAAGAAAAAACTAGCCGGTGGGAAGTGTCAAGCCTTCCCTTTATTGGTATAAAGAGAATGGGAGAGCTTGACAAGAGGCAGAGAAGGGGAAGGGCAATCATGTTTCCAGGCCACCAACAACTCCCTTCTCGGCCAGGCGGAGCTGGAACAAAGAGAGGAGCAGATGCAGGGGCTCCGGGATACCTTCCCCCATGATGTTCCCTCGATTCTCTCCGATCCTCTCGAGTGTTGGCCGTTGGAGACGGCAATACTCGAGCACCGCCCATGAGGTGAATTCGCACATCTTCCTCGTCGGGGGTGTGCTCCGAGGAAAGGCGTCAGGTTCTCTAACAACACCCCTCTGGGACACCTCGAAGGGCGCCATCAGGGTTACGCCTAGACTCTGCCGCACCGAAAGCCCAGTGGGGGCTGCGGCCATACCGGTTTTTGTCAATCCCGGTAACAATTCCGGCGGGGTTGTTAAAAGCGCTTGGGGAGCTGGAAGAATGCGTTTTTTCTGTTTGCGTTGAGAGGTCCATGGATTGTGGGGGAACCATCTCCTCACTTTATATAGGGGTTGGGGGTTGGTGAGAGTTAATTTATGCAGAGTTCGAAAAGAGAATTATCAGCTGGGCTAATAATGAAGCTGCCAATTTCCAAGGAGG
>NW_027069510.1:1520580-1589231 GCF_002906115.3 Quercus suber
GTCCCATCAGAGGCCTTATCAGTACTCAAGTGGTTCACTCTGATCAACGTTGCCCTGCCAAGGGGTTATATCCCCATTAATGCGGCCAGAGGGGTTAGGTGAATGCATTAAGTGCGAATGTGACAGCTTGCTCTGGGCTTGTCCCCTCCCAAAAGTTATCCTTAGAATGCCGAGGACGAACAGGTTCTCGGCGTGGGTTACAACAGAGGCTTTGTCTGACTTAGCCTTGGCTGGTCAGTCCTCCTCGGCGCTAGCCTTGGGCCTACTATGCGATGGGCTGTGGTTATCAAGCCCACGGGCCCCACAATAGCCCCTCAAAACCCTGTGCACGTTCCTTCGGACGGGGAGGAGGGTTTTGATACCTGCGGGCCCTCTAGACGAGCTGCCCCACTTCGGTTTGTGTTGATGCTGGCGGCTTTTTGACTGCCCGATGCGCGTTTCTAGCGTTTCAAGACTTAATGGGTGCCCACATTAAATTTTGGCGGCACCACGTTTCCCACTTTCAACGGCATAATCTTTTGCTTTTATGAGCAAGCGGTTACATTTGGGGAACCTAAGGGGGAGTATAAGTACCTGTTTGAACCGCCTGGTTTCATCATTTTCACGCTTACAATTATTGACGCGTATGATTTGAATCTGGTTCGACTTGTACACTATCTGAAGAGTATCGTATACTTCTGTAAGTCTTCTTTTTCTAGCGGCCCCAAATTTCCTTGATTTTACTCCTTCTTTTCTTCTTTTAGAACTTTTAGTTGTCTTTGGGGAATGGGTAAGTTTAAGAAGTTGGTCGAGTCCGACGAGATGATGAACAAATTCATTGTCGACTATGGAATACCCAATAATGTGAGTTTGAAGTACTGTGAAGAAGGGGAGTGGTACCTTAAGAGAGAGAGGGTGAAGTCGTGATCCCGATAGTTACTTTCGTAGAGGGAGGGATGAGAATCCCTATGAGGCCAGTGACCCTCAATTACCTTAGGCATTTTCGTTTGGCTCCTACTCAGTGTGCCGTGAATGTATTTAGGATATTAGGGTGTGTAGATACCCTGAATGAGAAAATGGGGCTGAGACTGACTCACCACGATGTGAACTGGTGCTACAACCTTCACCACCTGAGGGGTAAGACGTACTATATGAAGACAAGGGACGATAGGGTTCGTCTCATCCAGTGTCTTCCTGATTCCAATAAGGGGTTGACCCAAGACTTCCTCATAGTGTCGGGGGAGTGGCACAACGGTTTTCACTGCCTAACAGTAGAGGGGGAGTCAGGTAGGGCATCCGAAGTAAAAGACAATCTAGGTTTCAGTATTTTCAAGTTTTATGACTGCATATTGATTTGATTGAGTAACCATAGGAGTTTCATTCTTCTTTTCGCAGATCCGCACGCCTTTGCACGTCATTTCCACCTTGTTAACAAAGCGGACTTGGAAACTGTTCTTAGGTCGGACCTTTTCCTGAACGAAACTGATAACCAGTCAGAGCTGCTCATCAAATCCTCGGGTGCGACCCGGCTCAGAAATCATTCCCAGTCCCAAAGCATGTAATTAGAGCTCGTGATCCTCGGCTTACACAGATTACCGTGGTGGAGGACGGTTTTGCATTTACTGAGGGATCTTATATACCTGAAGGCATTCCGCTATCAGTTCCCTCTTCATCTCAGCAAGTAACGGTGGCTGAGGCAGGATTATCTAAGAAGGCAAGGGAGGTGGTTGAACTGAGTTGCTCCGAGGACGAATATAGTGTGTTTGACCTAGCTGATCAGTCCGAGGATCCCTCTGGTGATCTGGGAGACCTCATTTGTCCGAAGCCGATCTCCAGTCCCGAAGAGTTGGTACTCAAGCCGAGATGGGTTTAAAAAGACAGCCCCAAACCAATCTTCTTGACTTCTCGAGGGCGGTTCAAAGAAGGGTGGACCAGAAGAGTCGCAGCCCCAGCCTCCAGTACCTCCGCCCCAAATTTTAACTGTGCAAACTAGGTCGTCTTCTGCTCCCACAGTAACAGACCCTCCTACCGAGTCTCATGACCCGAAAAGGAAAAGACTTTCCAGGGTAAGGAGCCAATGGATGGGAGCAAATCCCATTCCCCGCCCGAGGAGGGTAGGCTTCGCAGGCCTCCGAAGCAACTGAAGCTCGGTGATCAACGGAAGAGTAAGAAGGCCAGCCAGCAGTCCGAGGCTCAAGCTGGCTCCTGCTGCCATGCTCCATGATCAGCCCCTGATGGATAACGCTTCGATGCGGGAGTCTCAAGGAGCTGAGGGGGCTCTCGTAGCCGAGGCCCTGAAAATCTCTTCTTCTTCCCACTGACATGGCCGAGTTAGAGAAAATGAGTGGGTCAGAGGTTGTCCTCGATTTAAGAAGTATCTAGGCATGGTGGGTCCTTTAGCACCTATTTACTTTATTCAAAGTTTGACGCTTAGTATCTTTCTTTCTCTTTACGGAGTTACTTGTTTTTATTGGCAGCTATCCAGTCCCTTTTCAGGTTAGGCGAGGAGGTTGATGACCATAGCAATGCCTTCGCGCAAGAGCGCGACAAGTTCCTGAGGCTGCCAATACTCTTAAGAGATCTGAGGCCGACCTAAAAAAGGGACCGATGATCTGACAGAAATGACGAAGGCCAGGGATACTGCTGTCTCTGACCTAGCCGTGGCCAGGAAGCAAGCTGAGGATCAAACTAATCGCTTGCAAGACGTTGAGGGTCAATTACAAACTGTCAAAGAGAACATTACCTATATGAAGGAACAGTTGACCAAGGCAATCCATGAAAAAGGTGTTGCCGAGTATGCAGACGAGGCCGTGAGAGCCAAAGACGGCGATATTTGCGAAAATAGACGCTGAGCGTTCTGTGAAAAAGGCAGAGGAGGATGCTTTCCCGATGGGGTGGCTAAGACTGAAGCCACCCTTTGGACTCAAGTTCTGCAGTGTGCAGGCATTACTGTTCTCAAACCTGGCATGAAGCCCTCAACCAAGTAGGGGTTGATATCTCATCTGATCTTAGAAGGGAGGACCGCCGAGGAGGACTGACCAGCCAAGGCTAAGTCAGACAAAGCCTCTGTTGTAACCCACGCCGAGAACCTGTTCGTCCTCGGCATTCTAAGGATAACTTTTGGGAGGGGACAAGCCCAGAGCAAGCTGTCACATTCGCACTTAATGCATTCACCTAACCCCTCTGGCCGCATTAATGGGGATATAACCCCTTGGCAGGGCAACGTTGATCAGAGTGAACCACTTGAGTACTGATAAGGCCTCTGATGGGACAGACGGCCAGAAGAGAGGCAAATGGATGATCAACAGATGGAATAAGGAGATAGACAGATGAAAACTATATAAGAAAAGCAAGTAAAGTAAAAAAAGAGAGGGGGGAAAAAAGGAAAAGAAGAAAAGGGTCTCCTCGACCACGGGCCGAGGAGCATCCCCCCATTTGTAAAGAAACTCTTAGTATTTTTTATAAAAGAAAGTTCATGCATGGTGATCGACGGTCAGCGCCTAAACCTTTCACCCACTCTCTACAAATTTATTGTTTGGGCTTGATTGGGCTGAAAACTCATTCATACTCTACTCAGGGTCAATCCAAACTGAGTCCCTACAATAAGAATTAAAAAAAAAAGTTATGAGTGGTTGAATTTTCAATTTTGTCGATTTTCATAAAATAAATAAATAAATATAAAAATAGTTTGAATTAATATTTATTTAAATGCATATGACTTGTAAAATTTTAATTTTAAAATTGATTAATAAAATTTTTAGAACTACTAAGGTAGTGAGGTGTAATGTTTGACACAATATGAACACGATACGATTTTTTTTGCCAATAAGTGTTTAATATAAATGGTTTTGTGTCAAAATAAGTCAACTAGCTTTGTTAGGATTAATAAATGGGCCAGTTCCATGTTGATTTGCTTAATCTTCAATTAACCTAAAATAACAAGATTAATTATTAGAGTTAACTTGTTTTGAGATGAATTTGTTTAAGTTGTATAAATAAGTGTCATTTTTAAGCAATATAAATTTCAATTTTAGATGTAGAATTAAGTAATTAAAAAATTTGTTTATCAAAAAATTAATTATTTTATCGGTGGGCTCTTTGTCAAAACTCTAAAGTCCCTAACGTTTTACCAAAGAAGGAGGGGCATCTTATTCTATTTTGTTTATTTTTATTTTTCTTAGATTATGTATTTCTAAATTTGAATGGAATTGCATTGAGTTGAAAGCAGAACATTTAGATTGTATACTACTATTAATATATTAAATGATATTATTATAAAATAGAATTTTGAGTCACGTTTTTATTTTTTCAAAATACGTTGAAGTGAATTGTGTTTGTGTTAACCAACACAATCAAATACCCATACCCCACAATTGTAAAATTTGCTATTATTTTCTAAATTGTCAAGAGTAACACACTAACCCAATATATAGATGGAGATACATGGAAGGAAAGAAGAGAATAGTAGATTGAAATGTGATAATTCAAATGTTATAATTAGGGATTAGAATGGAACAAGGTGGAGTTTGGATCGTGTGTGGCATTTCCTTGCCTTGTCTCCTATTTGGGGTAGGGAAAACTTGCACAAGATAGGGCAGGTTAGTGATATTTTATTGATCTTAATGAGATGACTTCAACATTAATGAGATAAAGATAAAATATAAAAAGAAATGACAACGGTGAGAATACTAAGAGAGAAGTAAAAACAAAACATATGTTTTGAAAGATAGTAATAAAATATGTATAAAAAAATTATAATCTTATGATTGTCATTATTATCTTATTATTGAGTTACGAAAATGTATTTAATTAATTTTAACATTTATCTACCTGAAAAAATCTAAACGAAACAGTTAAGTAGAAAAGCAAAGCAATTTCTAGTTAATAATTGCAACAAGAACTCTGATGAGTGATGATAAATTACTACAACTAAACAAATTGACTCGTATCTTATTTACTCATTTGAAAGCACGTAATCCAAACAAAGAAACAAATAAATAAAGCCCATAAGCTTTTTGCAGGTAAGTTGAACCTTCATAAAATTTCAAACAACTAACATCCAGGTTTAAATCTCCATCCTCCATCGTAACCATCAAATTTTCAAATAGAAAAATAAAATAAAATTCCTAGCAATGAACATGTGAGTCCATCCAAGAGAGATTCCTTAAATAGTTGATGCAAAATTATGTCCTGGTAAAGACGTGGTCCCCACCCATCTTGCCTCGAAGTTTCTTTGGAAATTGGCCTACTGGAAGGGAGTGATAGAGGTACATTGCTAAACTTGTGCTTTTCCTTTCAGCCGAAAATTTTAAATTCTTGTGCATTTCGGCATTTCCTCAACTAGCCTCTAATAATTTCAAGTCTGTCTCCCAACCAAATTAAGGGCATCATACAAAAACTTTCTCTACTGCAACTTTGTAACTCATAACCTTACAATCATGCACACACAAAAATGCATAACGAAAATGAAACCAAAAACTAAACTTTTTTATTTAATATTATGCCTAAAAATAATATTCCATTGTATAGGAGGACAAATTAATTCTTCAAACTCTTCCACAACTGAAATCTCCGACAAGAGAAGGGCGCTAGATGATAAATTACTAAAACAACAACAAATGAACCATATATGATACGGGAGCCAAAATACTCAGTATATGGGCTCAGAAATATACACCATTATTCCCCAAGAAAACTGAACTAAACCTGCAAAAAGCTTGCATACTTGGCACCCAGGAAAAGCCGTTGAATACAGAGCAGGGCGTTTTTGGTAACCTCAGGATTCTCATGGTTCATCAATTTCATCACCCTTTCCTTGGCCTTGAGGTCTGTCACAATAATCCGCCCAGCCGGATGATGCTGGATGAACTGTGAGAGATCGTAGCAAGCAACAGCCAAAGTCCTTGGATCATTTGATGTATCCAAAATTGTAATGAGGACCCTCAAAATCTGTAACAGAAGATCATACATTAGCACTAAACTTTTGTTATTGGACTGAATTGTCAAACTGAGAGAGCAATCATAAAACAAAATCTCAATTCTAAAAGTGCCATACAACCTCATGCTTTTCTTTAATGAAATTGTATTTATGCTCTGTAACTCAGTGGCCAGAACTATGGGGAAGTTGGTCGGAAACTATTTGCACACTAACCATTTTAAAAAAAAAAGTACCATATACCATCCATAGAAATAATGGTATAACAAAAATCACAAAAAATCAATACTGAGTGAGTGATTGTGTGTGTTTGGAGATGGTATATGGTGTTTTCGCTCCATACAACATCACATAGTGTGTGTCCACATACCATTTACTGAGTGTGATGATGCATGTTTGCTTGTGTTCAACATATCTACCAGCAAATATTGGTTCAAAGCAAGGTTCAAGAGGGGTCCCAAAGCCACTAGTCACAAGAAAAGGTTAGGGTTTACGTTTTTGGCAAATCCATTGGACAATATAGATTGTTGAAGTATTGGATGCCCCAGGACATAATATACCAAAAGGTAAACTATCAGTAAAACAATTGTTTAGTACTTACTAGCTTCTTTCAGAAAAGTAGTGGTAGAGAGGAAAAAATTGGGCAAGGGAACCTTAAGTACCTGGAAATCATTCTCTTCAAAGTTCTTAATGTTATCACGCCAAAACAAGTTATCTTTGTGCATAGGAGACCAGTCAAGTTGACCGAGGAGGACTTCTTGCTTGTACTTATCAAAGGAACTCAATTTCTTAATCTTGTCCTTCAGCCCTTCCTCTAGTTGATTCAGAGCCTCCAACAGGTCCTATGAAATATTACAAAATAAATTAGAAGAAAAGAGCACCATAGATAACATCATTGTGTATAAGAATTAAGATTATGACTCAGGCACAGATGTTGGTCATCTCACAATTCTCTTAGTCTTAGCAATTAGTATTTTCTCCATGCAAATGAAATGACTCACCTTAAGAATTCATAAAGTCATGTCATGATCTTGCATCCAATACCAAAATGAATGATAGCAGTAGAGAACAGTACACAATAGATTTAGAATATGACAAGAAAAGAATCCATTACCTAGTTAATAACAAATGTAATAAGATTTTGCAACAGTTCAGCAAAATGCAGAAAAGTAAATAATCACTAATAGCATCAAAATTGAGACCATCCCATCAAAGTTACCATGATGACACCCTGAACATCATAATTCAAATTTCCCACAATAGCACAACTAATCATGGTAGTATCCGACTTTCATATTTATTTGGTAAAAGGTAGATCCTTATTTCAATTTTTAGTATGAGAATAGTTAAGAAGCACATTCTGACTCTGTTCAATCAAATACTATTTAATTAGAGAAACTTATGAGATCTGTAGACTTAAATCAAGTTTCAAGGTACAGAATACTGGCTACCAAACAATAACATGGTCATAATATGATCAGCATAAAAGAAGAGGGTGTCCAAATGAATGAAAAAGTAACACAATTATAGATGAAATGAAAATATGCCCGCAATTTTTTTTTTTGATAGGTAATAAAAGGTAGCATTCTGAGCTTATAATTGGGGCAAAGATGCCTATAAATTGATTTGGTGATGAGCAACTAGAACCAATTACTGTCCCAGCAAAAGAAAAAGAGAAATTTAATTCAAGTTGTAACAAAGTCAAAGAAATGTGGATAAGAATACATGTTCAGAAGGGGAAGGAAAAAAAATTGTCCCATTTTTTACGCAAAACAATTGCCCTATATAGAGACTGTAGCAGAGAAAAAATATTGTAGCTTACGCCAAGTACAGGGTATAAGGAACTGGGTCTAGTTAAGTATACAATTTACAAGCTTTGTTCATGGACTGTTGGACAGCAATATTGATGATAATGATGAATTCTTCTACCAATTGATACTTACTAGAGTCAAGGTAATACCATAATAGTTGATTGTTTAATAGATTCATAATAGCAAATGTTAAATTCAATGGAAGACCACAGCAGACATAATTCTCTCACCTCATCACTCCATGCTTGTGCTTTCAAGCTTTGAACAATTTGTGGCAGACCATGGTCTATCATTTGAGCACCAAATGCCGCTTTGGAAAGCAAGTTCCTAAGGGTCAAGACAACAACTCTGACAACCTAGCAAGAATTGGAGAGCCAACATTTAATATCAGATATAATATATATATATATATATAGAGAGAGAGAGAGAGAGAGAGAGAGAGAGAGAGAGAGAGAACAATCTTTTTTAGTCAGTACATAATTGTAACTAGAAGCTTATATTACATGCATGAAATCTGCTTTTCAGACAACAGTGTGAATATTGTTCCTTGAGCCCCAAAAATATAAGAACAGACTTTTTTTAGTAGTAATTTTTATGTTAGGTAAATATCCATGCACCTGAGGGGATTTGCAACCCCATCCCCACAAACCACCCCATACTTATGGGGGAGTGGAAGTGCCATTTGGCCCAAAGGTGGCAATATAGGAAAGCTCAAAAAGTAAACTGCAACTTATAAACATCAACCAGAAAAGATAGTTGAAATGAACTCAACAGACCAAAAACTTACCTTCTCCTTTGTGGAACTCTTAACAACATCTATGAGGCGAGGCAGGGCTCTTGAAGTAGCCAAGTACTCAACCGCAGGTTCATAGTATGACAAAAGCCAAACACAGAGACAAGTTTCATACAGAAGCTGTAACAAAGAGAAGCAGTAATTTCAGGATTATTAAAGTTAATTTTTACTTCAAGAACTCCAAGCTTGCATGAAGGTACAACTAGGATGGAACAGTTTTTATTGGAAAAAAATTGACACTTTCTAGCCATCCAAAACAAGAAAAACTTACCTGAATTGATTGCTGGGTGGATGCTGGAGAAATTAAAGGAATGAGCAACTTCACCCCATCTGCTTGAACAAAGGAGGATCTGACCATGGGTTCCTTAAGTAACATAGCAAGGCAACTGATGGCAGTTGGGACACCACGACTAGGATGGGAAGGCTTCTTCAGCTGCATGTGACATCAGGCATCAGGACCAGGTGATGACTAAACCCTTTAACTTATACTAACATTAAAACCATAACAAAATAAAATGCAGAATTATTCAGAGGTGAATACCCTAGATGGAAACACTTCTTGAAAATGACACAATTGACGATACCACTAACTTTACTTATATCTTTACAATTTGTTGTGTTTTGGCCCGCTTTGATGAGTTTTCATTACGTTAAGTTTTACTTCAGTATTAGTGTTTCCTGGATCACTCAACAATATCCCCGAAAATTATAGAAAGAAGTAGATCCACAAGTATTTACCTAATTTGCAAACCAAATACACATACTACTGGAATTTTTTTCCTCCTTTTTTGATAAGTGAAATGGTGGGCGAGTGAAAAACATGCCACTGGAAATATTTGTACAACTTCAAGCCTTTCACTATTTTCTTTGTATTTCCACCTCCAGAGTTTCTTTACATTCACATATAACATGAGCAAGATTCAGTACACATGTTACCTTCAATATTGGACAAGAACCAAGAGCTTTTAGATATAGAGTGTGGAGTTTTGTGCTAGCATGCTTAATGTGGACTTTGAGGAGGGAGAGAAACAGAAGAACCTTTGGGGGAAGAGAGCTGTCAATAGAGAGGGGCAAAATTGATGTTTGTTAGCTCTTAACTCCATTGGTTATTGGTAGATGAGGGTAGACCATCCAATGTTTTAGACTTTGTTGATTCTTTGTATTTTGGTTGTTCTTACAATTGAGTATACAACCCAGTCTGCATAACTGTCTCCAGGAACCGTTATACTCTTTTTCTTAGTATTTAGTACAATTTCTTGTTACTTTTAGGAGGAAAAAAAAAAAACAAAAGATCTTTTTTCTTTAAAATGTTGCAAATTCACATGTTTAAACTTAAGTCCATATATCTACATATCTAGCTTATGCAAGAATGTGCATTTGAAAAACAATTGCCAAATTTGACAAGTTGATGTATGTAACATTATGCTATCCTTGGTATAAGTTTCTCAAAGAATGTCCAATAATCCGTGTTTTTCAAATGACATTTAGACATATATACGCAGATGGCATGCATTAATGGATCATAAGGATCAGTTGGATCTTGGAAGCATTGCTTATTCATATGCCGTTTGATTGGTCCTTTGTGTGGGGTCTTACAAATAGCAACACTTATGGATTTTACAGAATCATTTCTATTTCGTCCATAGTTTTTTGTAATTCTGTTACTTATCAAAAAAAAAAAAAAAATTGTAATTCTGTAAGGTCATGGAGTGCTCATCATCTTGAGCATGATGTAATCTACTTTATTAATAATGCTTATTACTTACCAAAAGAAAAAAAAAAATTCTACACTTGTATCAATAAGCTGTCAAATATGCAAAATATCTATCTTTTGTATTGCCTCAGGAGAAGAACCACTGAGCTATACACACTAGACTGCCTCGAGACAAGAAAACTAAAGTAGTCTAATGATAATAGGAATGCAAAACCTTTCTATTTCCGGCAGATATGACACACAAGAACAAAATTGAAGACTTTGGTTCAAAAATTACACGATTACTTACTTATCAAAAAAAGAATTACACGATTACTCGTCTTTCAACTTGAATGTTAATTGCATGCTTTAGAAAACTCTTAATGCGAAATGTGGTATTTAGATCTTTAGACGAGAAACTGAATGTAACAAGACAAGACCACTGTTGTCAAACATTCATGCAAACAAAAAACAAAGCCCACATCAACTTAGGCAGAATATAATTTCATATGCAATACAAGTAAAATTAGAGCTGCACAATGTGTGAAGTTCTTATAAAACTTCTCTGAGCAAAAATTGAAACTAAATGAGGAAAGAAAGCTTTACAAACCAGTACGATCTAGCATTAACATTAATACTACAAAGGCATTGTTTACACTATAACACACTCAACAACATTGGAGGGATGTGACTGGAGGATTGCATAAAAACTAATCCTTTTTGTTTTAAAGTGGGAAAAAAAAGTGACATATCACTATAGTCCATCAGCACAATAAGGTTTGGTTTAGCTTTCTAAAGGTCACAGAGGTAAGTTGTAATTAGGGCACTTCACAGTGAGGTAAATTGAAATTAGCCAATGCTCTTATTAGCAAAGCCCAGGCAACTAATTAATGCTATTGGAGTCTACAGAGGAACTGAAATTCCCAAGCATGAGCCTTTTTGTATGCAAACCGCCTACAAAAAAAAGATGTATGCAAACCTGTTCACAAAGCCATTCTACCAATCCTTGCAATACATCATCAATAGAAGTGGATTTTTTCTTTGAATTTGAGGCTTCTCCATTTGCAATGATGCCATCCTGGATTTTTGGCCTAGAACTATAATCACAGAAAAACAAAAGAGAGTCACAGTTAGCAAAAAGGTATGGCATACATTAGTTAATTTCAGAAAATTTGCACTTCACTTTACAGATGGATCACATTTTATATACCTTACTATTAAAGCAACTATCTTACAGCTCTTCTCTTGTATGAACCAATTACCCTTCCATAGCAATCTGAAAGTGAACAAACATTGGATCCTTTTAGATTTCATCAATTTGAAAAACACAAGAAAAACAATCAAAGAAAACAATCACCAAAATGTCCAAGAGTGTTGTTGAGCTACTTTATGGATGGAGGAATTGGTTTGGTGAACCTTCTTTATTTGTTTGGAATTTAGTTTCATTATGCCCATTGAGTGGCGGGAGAGGAACCAGTATACTTTTGAGGATGTGGATGCCTTCATTGCTCAATTGAAATTGTCTTTCCTTAGAACCTTGTTTGAATGGTCTTGTGTTTTAGGCCATAGTGAGATACATTTTATTGTAGAATCGATTGATTCTCTTTCTTTTAGATTGCAATTATCAAATATTTTATCTCTTTTGGTCTACTTTGTGTATATTCCTATGTGCATATATTTTGTTTCAATAAAAAACTTTCATTACTTATCAAAAAATATATATTCCTATGTGCATATGGTTATTCCTTTTCTTCAATAGAATTTTATTACTTAAAAAAAAAAAGAGTACTTACAGCTACAAATAATCTTTGAAAGGAGGTTGGCTTCATGATATGAAACTTAAAGAGAAAGCAAAAGTTACGAGAAAATTCAGCTAAAAACCAACTCAAACAAGAAAGGAAATGTGTGTAATTGAAGTAGAAAAAGAACTAGTAAAAATACCACTTTTAACACAAGAAAATATTCCATGACTCAAATTTTGATTATGACATTCTTGGAAGAGATGCATCAATTAGATCATTTGGTAATTCGATATATAATCCACAAACACATACACCAGGGGGGGAGGAAGCCATAAACACAAGTGCATACTGCTTAACACTCCAAAACGTTTAGTTCACAACTTAACTTAAGAAAGGTTCATAAGTATCTTCACTGGCAAGAGACTTGTCATGGAAAAATCTTGCTCTTTTTGGGTTTGCTGTCAAAGAAAATAAATGATATTAATTTTTTTATATTATATACATAATAAAAGACCAAAATCTTCCAATTACCTGTAAGCATTTCATCAACTAACGCCAGAACATATTCTACAGTTTCCTCCTTATAAATGTCACGTAAAATGCTAACAAACACCCGAACATAAGCTGGACCATCCTGCCACATTCCACTTGTTAATATCATTGTAAAGCAAACACAAGTCATTCTTGCACTCTGATACAGGCATAATTTTCAATGAAAATTATGGTTACACATCAAAAGTATACAATAATGTGGTTGTAAGGTATGAGGAATATAAAATTATTTTTAAAAATCACAAGATAAAAGAGAAGGTCCAAAGATTCTGAATATTATAAAATTTGGCAAAACTAATACCCACTTCAAAAATCATGACAGCAAAGAAACATTACATCATCCAGAAGTTGTGCTCTATAGCTTTCTGGTCTATTATCATAACGCCTTAGCAGCTGAAGGCTTGTTCCTGAGATGAGCTTAGTCGTCATGTACGTCTCCCATGGTATGTCCCTCTTCAAGACCTAGACAAATGGAAGAATAAGTTAATCCAAGCAGATATCTTTACCTAATCAACTTATGTAGATAACGAAATGTTCATATTAGATTAATAAATTAAATTCTATATTGAGCAGGGCAATATGGGTGCAACACCACAACAGATTACATGATCAACAATTAAAAAAAAAATTCAAGCGTAAACAGGTCAAGAAATTTTATTCTGCAAATTTCTCATTCTGAGGAGGAATATCTGTTTTTCAAGGAATTGATTTCAAACTAAATCAAGGTCCCTTTAGCTGATCCTTCACTTTCCTTTTATTTTTTTTCCTTCAGTTCTCATTCAAATAAGAATATTCTTCAATTGTATAAGGTTTACAGAACTTTTTGTTTTTTCCAAATAAGATATTGACACTTATAAAATTGCATTTCATAATAATACTATTACATAAAACAGGATAAATGTTTCTTAACGATACGCAGCTTAAAATGTCACGCCACTTCTTCATCTTTTCCACTTTTTTTAAATTTCATACATCTGCACTTCATACTTTCTAATATATTTTTGTTCTCTTCTTATTTTGACACTTGTGTAATTAAACAAAATAAAAAATACTAACTTTCTTTCAATTGTTCATTTTGGTTAAAAATTTGCATAATCCAAATGTGAAATAAGTACCAATCACCACAAGACTTTTTAACCAGTTCCAATTTCTTACAACAATGTGAAAGTTTGAACCAGTGCTTCATAAGCAAATCATTCTCATATACCTTTTTATACTAAATCCAATTCCAGTGTTCATCCAATAAATTACAAAATGCCATGATCCAAAACAAGTACACATTGATACAAATAAGAAAACCCAATTGGAAAACAAGTAAATCCCACTTCAAATAAAAAAAAAAAAAAAGACAAAAAAGACTGAGAGAGTGTTTGGTGATGTGTTGAGAGAGAGAGAGAGAGAGAGAGTCAAGTGGAGAATAAAAAAAAAAAAAAAAGAAGAAAAAAATTAAATAAAAATTAAGATAGATTGCATTTTGCCCGACATTCAAATTCTGGCCAATATTAGCTGAAATGACTTGAAACAAATGAAAAGATCCAAAATGATTTGAATTTTTTCAAGGTGGAAAAGAGGGCAGGGGGAGGGGGTTACAAATGCATTGCATTACTGGTGAATAATTTAAATGTAAAAATTGCAATAATGAAAAAGCATAGTATTGGAAGGGGATTTAGAAATTTGTTTTGATGCTCTCATTGAAATTTAAAATGTAGTGATTAATTTTTGTTGGTGTGAAATGGTAAGCAGATGGTATAGCTGTTGTAGCCCATGTTTGTGTAAGTTTGCCTAAGAATGCCCTCTTTTTTGTTGNTCTACAAAATTATAGGGGTCTCCCCCATTCAAATAAACATTTTCAATGTATATCTCTTGCAAAATTTGCCAACTCAAAGTGTGTGTTTGGATTGCATGTTTTGGCTAAAAGTTTGCGTTTGCATTTGAAAAAGTGGGACCTACGGCTACAGTTAGTTGAAATTATTTTGCTGAAACTATTTGCTATAGTAGTATCTAAACATAATTTGGGGCTGTTTGGATTTGTAAGTTTTCATCACTCATCACTTTGTTTTCATCACCCATAACTCAAAATTGATAGGTTCTACGGAGAGGAAATTTGTTTTGCTACTGTGTTTTCATTTTAATCGGTCCTATTGTACTATCTTGCATCAAGGCTGAGAGTAAAAATTATTTTGCTGACTTTTAAAATTATTTGTTATAGTGTTTTTAATTTTCAGCAAAATAAACGGTATCTAAACAGATCATAAGTATGAGCCTAATCCAACACATGCTCAACAAGTGAGAGTCTAGATGGTGCCAATTTTTATGTTAAGAATAATAATAATTAATACACCATTATTTGTCGGCTAGTCAATGAAGATATTAGTCCCCTAGCTAATCACCTGCATGGTAACTAAAATTGCCCACTCATTGTACCAAAAACTATTTTATTAAAATAAATAATAATAAAAAGGCAAAAAAGGAAGGTTCCTTTGAGAGCTTGTTAAGTCTTGTGTTCGATTAATAGAAGCTTTTAGACATTTGCCTACTAATTATTTTGAAAATATTTTTATAATAATTTTATAAATTATATTGAGTGTGTATTTGATTCAAATTAAAAAAATCAGTTTATTTTACTATTCATATATTTTTTGATACTATTTATGTGTTAAAAAAAAATTTAATTTCAGTAAAATAAGCGCATTCCAAATAGATGCAAATATAAAAAAAAAAATTATTTTTATTTTATTTATTTTATTTTATTTTCTTGTAAAATTTTAGTAAAATATTTTAATTTCATTAAAATAAATGCATTTCAAACAGATGTTAAATATAAAAAAATTTATTTTTATTTTTATTTATCTTGTAAAAATATTTTTTAAACTAATATATGTTAATTTTATTCATGGTAATTACAGTATTATATTTTGGAGGATAAAGCCATGCAAAGTGGGTAATACCAATGAAGCTCAAAACTAATACCACGTGTCGTACAATCACTGGGCCACACCACAATTTTACAAAAACAAATAAGAGAGAATATTACCAAATTGTCCTTCAATTTTCTTCCCAAAACCAATCGATCTGTATCTTCAAGAAGAAAGAAACCCCTCTCACGAGCCCGTAACCAAAAAAAAAAAAAAAACAAAAACACCACACACAAAAACACAGGTAAGCTATCGATCCCAATCTCTCCCTCTAATCATTACACTGAATTTGTAGAAATTCAAACTCATCAAAAAGGCCTTCACAATTTTATTTTTCTAGTGAATCTGGGAGGATTTTGAATCACATTTCCGCTTTGCTAGATTTGAAAGTTTGTTCTCAATTTTCCCAATCCCCAAATCTCTGCATTTGTCACTGAAATTTATTGAATTCATTTTCAGATTTGATTTGTGGGGTTTTTTTGTTGATCAATGATATGTGGTACTCTAAATTCCAATTAACTGTATGGACGCTTTGCTTGAAGCTTTTTTTATTAAGAATAATTATTTTGTGTTTAGGTGTTGGAATTGGTGAAGTTGTGGTATAATTCAAGTGGGAATTCAGTAATGATGGACCAAGCTGAGTTAAACACAGAACAGGTTGGTGATCCACTCTGCTTTTTGTTTTTTTTGGGTAAATTAATGTTTTTTTTTTTTTTTTTCTTTTTTGAGTCCAAATCTTCTGCCTCATCAATTGTGATCCACTTCATGCTCCACCAATAAAACTTGGACAACTATCCTCTCTCATTAGATGAGATAACTTTGACTTTAATGAGAGAGGCTAGTTATCTTATTTAATGAGATATTTCATTTAATAAAAAAAGTTAGCTGTCCAAATTTTATTGGTGAAGCATGAAGTGGAGCACAATCGATGAGACAGAGGATTTGGACTCTTCTTTTTTACTCCTCTCTCTCCTTCTCATCACTATCTCCTTCCTCTTTCTTGGCCAGGACAAACTCTATACATTCTCATCATTCTTTTTTCCCCCTCCTCTCCCTTCCCATCATCATTTATTATCTTAATTTATTTCATGTGTTAAATATGTGTAAACCATTTTTTATTTATTTAAGATATAATAGTAACCCCCAAACAACATTGGAATACATTAGTAATGATATATTTTGTTGTAATTAACAAACCAGAACAAGCAAAGTCTCCATGACCCTCATATTTTGAAAGCCTAAACTTTTATATCAAAACTACATGAACTAATATGTTAGAAGGTGGTTGACACCTTCTAACACCTAGCCTTAGTCTATAGAATTTATTACAAATGTATAAAAACAAGTTTAAATGTTCATGCTTTAGCAAAAACCTCAAGGAGTAGTTCCAATGACGCACACATTCAAGTAATTTGGCTTTGATACCATGAATACCAGAGTAAGAGGATAAACTGATGATAAACTAGATATAGAATAGGAAGCTAGGAAGCACGGATACAAATTCAGGTTTGAGTGAGGTGTGGTGACACGGCAATTTTTTAAAAAGTATGACGCAGTTGTAGCGAAATACGTTTATTAATTAATTATTAAATATATTTTATTTTTATTTTCTATATATTGCTAAGTTTTTTTTTTTTTTCATATAATGGTAAACATATATCAATTTAAGAGCAATAATATATAATAAATTGAATACATAACTGTGGGTTTTAGTAAGTTCAACAGGTAAAATTAACTTTTTTTTTAATAAATATTCTAGCCCATATCAAGTCCAATTAAGGACCCAAAGCGGGTCCTATTTCGGACCAAATCAAGCCACATTGGGAAAAAAAAATCACCAATGGATGCGTGTGTAGTTGCATCCACACCAATCTAACTTGGGTGCGCCAGCCAAAACGGCATACCCATGCTTTCTTGATAGGAAGTAAACTAAATATAACTAGATAGGGAATAGGAAGATAAAATAAGAGGATAAGCTGAAAAGATAAATAACTGAAATTGAAATGCAGAAATATAACTAAATTTTACTTGACTGAATATAACTTGAAATGTCTTTAAATACAAGCATGAATTAACTAAAATAACTCGAAACACTTACAAGGTAACAACTAACTACGAGACCTGAACTATATATACATATATATAAATATAAAATGGTAACTCGAAATAACATCAGTATATATTAAGACTGAAATATTTTGTATTAATTAACAATCCAAAAGGGCGCCGAAACGAATTAACAACCTTGCCACTTCCTCCTTAAGATAGGAAGGAATATTCGGACCAAAACATATTTCAAGCTTGTTAAAGTCTATTTCCTGTCCTGGTAGCTCACAGTACCATTTGGGAGTAACATTGAGCTAATATTGTTGAACCCTCTTTCCTACCTTTAACCCTATACAAACATTTTGCTCCCCTCATTGTGTCATTTTATGGGATGGGACATTTGCACTAAGTTGAGAGAGATAGGGTGACAGAGGATCGCCTTAGTCAAAAACGATATGAGCGATAATGACATCAAGACTACCATTGATTAAAATGCTATTATAACATATTGGATAATCATTTTAATATAGGAGTACTTTCAGTGAAGATTACCCAAATTAAAACAATTTATAGAAAACTTTAACTTACCATTTTATATGCCTTGTTCACGTCAACCTTTAAAGCATCATAGCCCTATCTCTCCTTATTATTCTTTTGGTAAGAAAATTACAAATTTTATTAGATGTCATAACATTATCAAAGATTAAACCCACTGAATTAAGTGAGCTCAGGAGAATTAACTTAAGGAATCAAGGCAGTATAAGTTTTGATTTAAAGCTCTAAGAATTTCACCTATATGGAAGAAATAGCTGCAGTTGAGTAAACATCATTGGCAATTGTAACGTCTTTAGTGACAATTTTTACCATCAGGATCACTTAATTGTGGATGAAAATCATAGCTCAACTAGTATGTCTAAGTCTCACTGGAAATCAAAGAGACCTGTTGGGAAGGTCTATCACATAATTTTGAAGTAGAGTGTTGTTTTCGACGGGATCTACCAAGGCTCCAAGATTCTGATAGAACCCCCAATTCTATTAGCAGTTTGTGATATGACNTGTGTGATAGCCTTATAGACTAACAACCCAGACCACAAGGGGACTGAGTTCCTTGTAGACTGGAAACCCAGGCCATGGGGGGTTTAATTCCATGTAGACATGGCAATTTCCATGCCACGGTGAGATATTTGTATGCTTTGTAGACATGGCACCCCAGACCACGAGGGGACCTCTGGATCTTTGCAGACACGACACTCAGGTCATGAGAGGCTATGTTTTCGGATACATTATAGTTACATGTTCCAAGTAGTTTTACTATATTATGCAACAATTTGAGTACGAGATATACTTTTCTTTAGAACAATTTAGCGAACATAGGTAGGCATTAAACACTCATAAAATTCACCCTCCACATATTCTCTTTTCATCCCTAAGTTGAGCTTCAAATTGCTTATCACCACCCACCATGGTGCTGTTCTCTATTTGTGCATGAACTAGTAGTATTGGACTTCAGCTAGAGCTTCTAATCCCTTACCCATACTTCCTAAATCAGCCAAGAGCTTATTTGGGCCTCCTACACTCTACATTTTATTCGACCTCTACTCTAGTATAGAGACGCCTATAACTGAATGCAAGATTTGACTAAAACTCTCAAATCATCCTCTTAACATTTTTTTTCCTTTTTACTTAGGAAGTTAATAACCATTTTAAGCAGTAACGTGGCTTTCATCCCATAATGCAAAACCAAGTGGTGAAGGCAAAGATCCAGAGGTCCCCTCGTGGTCTGGGGTGCCATGTCTACAAAGCATACAAATATCTCACCGTGGCATGGAAATTGCCATGTCTACATGGAATTAAACCCCCCATGGCCTGGGTTTCCAGTCTACAAGGAACTCAGTCCCCTTGTGGTCTGGGTTGTTAGTCTATAAGGCTATCACACACAAAATTGTTTGTGTTTACAAAAACGAAACATGCTTTTATTAGTGAATCCCTCTTTTTCCTTAGAGCACTTATAGCAACGGAGCTAAATAGCTATATAGCTATTTTAGTTCGACCAAAACACAAAAATCAGCCATACAGCAGTGAAGCAAAAGATATTTTTTTTTTTACCTTCATTGCTACAATGCACAGCTATCTATGGCTGTGCACTGTAGCTAAGAACTAAAAAAAAAAAAAATTATTCTCACTTCCTATTAAAATATTATTTATTTGTTTTTTTTCTTCTTTTTTCCTTTTCTTTATGGTTCAAAACTCTCAACTCTCACCTCTCTCTACTAGCCCACCCCCACGCTGCCAACCCATGCCACTAGCTCTCGCCGCAGACCCACGCCGCCAACCCATCTCGCCCTTACTTGGTTGCTTTTTTTTTTTCTCCCCTGCTGTGGGCTGTGGTGTGGTGGTGGTTGTGGTTGTGTGGGTAGATCGGCATCGGTGGGTGGCTGGGTTCATCGGCATCAATGGGCTGTGGGCTATGGTGTGGTTGAATAGTCGGCGTCGATTGGGTTCATCGTCGTCGGTGGGTTGTGGTGTGGTTAGTGTGCTGTGGTGGGTCAGTATGGTTCGTGAGTGAGTCACTTGGTTCGATACGATGTCTGTGTGGGTGGGTTTGTGGGTAGATCGTTGTGTTCATGGTGGTGGCTCGGGTGGGTTTTGTGGTGATGGGTGTGGGTGTTGCTTGGTGGGTTTGGTGGGTGTGGGCTTAGTTGATTTTTTTTTTCTTTGTTATGGTGGTGGCGGTGGTTATGGTTGTGGTTGTGTGTGTGGCTGTGATGGTTGTGTGTAGTAGATATATTATTTTATTATAGTGAATATATTATTTTATTATAGTAGATATTTTATTTTATTGTGATGTTTATATTATTTTATTGTGTTAAAAATTAAAATAAATCCACTGCTGCAGCATATGTATAGGTAAAATAGATAAAATAACTTTTTGTGGTGCCAAATAGCTAAATTTTTAACCCCACTGCAGTAGATGCTCTTACTAGGCTAAAGTTCATAGCATATCAACAATGAGTTTCTAAGGGTCGTCATATTGTAATCTTTCAAAGTTTGTTTCTGAATCAATGCATTCTTTTTGTGAACAAGTATTAAATCTGAGTTTACTATAAGCATTGTTAAACATTGTTAGGGTACAATTTTTTTTTAACACCTAATATTACTTAAGTATCACCTATTTATTTTCAAACACCACAAATAAGTTATTGGGCTCTCTCAAATATTTCTTGCCCTATTATTATGTTAATTACAAATATCTTATATCTCATTATCTAAATTGGATCATGATATAAACTATCACAAAAAGCCCAAAAAACTGATATTTTGTCTAATTTTATTATCATTATTTACCTAAGCCCAAAACCGGCCCTATGAACCCAATACACACATCCCATTCTATTTAAAACTCAAGATATTTATGCTTGACAATATTTGAAGTGTCCATGATTCAAGTCCATGACAAAACAATTTTATCAATGGAATTCAAATTCATAATCAAAGCCCATGATTTAAACCCATGACAATTTATTTATCAAAAGCCTAGTTCTTATTAGCAATATAAAAAAAAAAACTCAATTCTCATTAGCAACATTAAAAGTCCAATTCTCATTGGCCATATATATATATATAATAATACTATTTTATCAAGAACCCAAGGTTATTAATACTTGGCAAAATACTATATCATAAGTATTTTACTTAAAAGTCCAATGATGAACAATACTTTAAGTTCTTAAATCTATTATTATAATATTACAAGCCCATGAAATCTATGACAATAATCTATTTTCAAAACCCATGGCAATCATCTTATAAAAACTCATGGAAAATTATGATTATTTATTTCATATCATATTATAAACTTGTAGTCATTATTTATCTTATATCACAATATTCATAATATTTATTTCCAAAACTCATGATAATTATTTATCCTACATGCTCATTATGATTATCTATAGAAAAACTCATGAGAATATCATATTAGTCCATTATAATAGTTGTTACCATATTTTATTTGAAACCCACGGATATTGCCTCTATTTAAAACCCACGGTAAATATTATTCTCAAGAAAATATTGGAAGTCATTATTTAAAAAGCCCCAAAGAACCCCAGATCTCTTATACACCAAAACCTGATTGTTGTCTTGGTCTGATGATAAAGAGCTATCATTAGGAGCAGACGCATAGGTTGAAACTCTCTCAAAAAAGAAAAAAAAAAGCCCCAAAAAAAATATCATTTCCAAAGTAATCCATAGCAAAAATTATGAGAAACTATACAAGTTGTTATTTAAAGCTCATGGAAATTAATACCCAAAATCTATCATAAATATTTATTAAAACTCATGAATTTATTTTATTTCTACTAACAACTAAAGCCCATGTGGAATAAAAATTTATGGCAATATATGGTAGTTTTGTCCATTTTGTAGGGCTCACAATGAGAAAGCAAAATGGTAGACCCAAGTGGAGATAACCACTAAGTCAGAGGCCCACCAAAATACTTAGCCCTCATGGCCAAGCCCAACATGGAATCTCAGCCAAACAGCCCATGTGTTCAAACTAACCCTGCTGTAGAACTTTATTCAGTTCTGTCTTCCACTAGAGGTCACCTTAGGAAGCAACCAAGCTCCCAAACCAAATTAGGAGCTGGCCATCTATCCCACTGCCAACTCTGACGTGAATGGTACTAGAGGTTGACACCTGAAGGCTAATGGACAATAAATGTCCTTCATCTCCAAGTGTTGGTCACAACTCAAGGAAGCCATAACCAAAACCTCTAAGCTCATGAAATCCTCAACTAAATAGTTTATTTTATTAATAAAAATGTATGTAATTGGTTCATGAACCAAGCCTATGAATCCTAAAGGGGAAAATTTGGGAACATATGATTTGGAAGGCATAAAGGAATCTCTAGCGGAACCCTCTAAAGTGGACTTAAACTTTGACACCTGGCTTGGGGTGTTGAATTCTACTTCCTAGAGTCCAAATCTCAGTTGTAGCATTAGAATTCCTTCTTAATACCTACTTTAATCCCATTGACTTAACACAATCTCAAAATTCTTAGCATTTAATGCAAAACAGCCGGAAAAGCAAATCTCCCATTTTAGGCCAAATCCTAGGATAATTAAGTCTGTTGTCCTGCCCCTGATTAGTCCTATGTTTTTAGACTTTTGCTAATCAATCCTTTAAGCTTCACTATAAAAGGAAACTACCATCAACTCATGGATGACAACAAATCTTATTATAAAATTCCTCACCCATCATGCTATTTTCAGCTCATAAGTCAGTCCCTTAATTCAGAAACTAGCCTTTAGTCCATAAATGCTCATATACACTTACCCATAAACATCACATTCCATCTTCTTAGAAAATCCCAGCACCTTAAAATAGACACCAACTACCTCTGAAATTTCTGATTTTCTTGCCACTTTGCTTGTGGTTTAGCTCTCCCTAAGCTCATAAATCATTCCTCTTAGCCCCACACTCACTTAGCTACAGAAATTTCCTTTCTTTTTCTGCATATTCACAGACCATAAATGCTTCCTAATCAGTCACAAACAACTCTTTACACATTAAAGCCTTAGCCTCAACATTAACTCTATCATACCATCACAAGCTTACATACCCACTCACTCACTCAAAACAGCCTATACTACCTTAATCATGCCACACATATATATTCCCCAAGAATCTTAGTTCAACATTTGCTCCACTAAGCTAGAATCTCTCTTTCCCTTCATTCCATCCTATTTTTTCCTCTTTTACTTGTAATTATTAAACTTTTGATCCTTGTTTATTGTTATTATGATGAAAGCCATAATGTTTTGGATACTATGGAAGTTTTCCCTCATGATAACTTGATAATAATAAAGAAACTATATGATTTTTATTATGTAAACACATTTATTGACTAATCAGAGGTTATCGTTGGAGGTCTATCATACTCACTGTAGGACCATTTTTCCTCTTGTGTACTTGTCATAATGGACTCACTTTTATATTAACCAACTATGGAAGAAATGCATAATTTTTACTATGCAAATACATTTATTGATTTTCCAAACATCTACAATTGGACGTTTCTCTTGCTTAACGCTAGATTATTATTTAAGCAGTTGTTGTAGTGGGCCATCATTTGTACTAGCTTATCTTTGCAAGAGGTATTTTTGGGATCTTATTATAATCTTTGTTAAATGCAACCTAGACCTTGAGCAAAATGGGTCTTTCACACTTCACCAATAGCCTTTGAGCCATGTTCCAAGCCTAAAGTTGAGTCTCGGTCTTGACTCCTAAATATCATTTGGGCAATGAATAAAACCGCCCCCAACAAACATATATACACATATAGAAAGGACATGGACTATCAAATTTTCATGGCATAATCCCCTACTTTTTAGTTATAATTAATTCATTGGAAATTACAGTAAATCCACCTGTGATTAGGCTCGTTTTCACTTTGTCTACCTGTGGTTTAAAACTTTACACTTTGTCCACCTGAGGTAACTTCCGTTAGGGATCTATTACCCACTTCTCCCTTTGTCGTTAGAAAAACTATTTTTAGGGAAAAACAAACATAACAAAAATAAAAAAGTTAGGGTTTTTGATTACTTAAGAACTTCTATAAGAACATATGCCTAGAAAAATCAAACCTAACCATAGATAAAGTGTTAAGTTTAAACAAATATTTAGTTAACGGCAAAGGGAGTGAATGATACAAGTCAAGTGTTAACTAATATGCCTAGAAAAATCAAACCTAACCATAGGTAAAGTGTTAACTAATATTTACTCGTGGTTCAAAACAAACATATGCCCAGAATTTCCATATTAGTCTCTCTCTCTCTCTCTCTCCGATGGTGAAGTTGAGGAGGACATCGGCCACCACAGTGATGGGTTTCATTTTCCTTCGTTCTTGCTTCATGGGTTTCATTTTTTTTTTTTTTTTTTTTTTTGTGATTTTGGTTGTGGGTTCAATAATACTATTTTATCAAGAACCCAAGGTTATTAATACTTGGCAAAATACTATATCATAAGTATTTTACTTAAAAGTCCAATGATGAACAATACTTTAAGTTCTTAAATCTATTATTATAATATTACAAGCCCATGAAATCTATGACAATAATCTATTTTCAAAACCCATGGCAATCATCTTATAAAAACTCATGGAAAATTATGATTATTTATTTCATATCATATTATAAACTTGTAGTCATTATTTATCTTATATCACAATATTCATAATATTTATTTCCAAAACTCATGATAATTATTTATCCTACATGCTCATTATGATTATCTATAGAAAAACTCATGAGAATATCATATTAGTCCATTATAATAGTTGTTACCATATTTTATTTGAAACCCACGGATATTGCCTCTATTTAAAACCCACGGTAAATATTATTCTCAAGAAAATATTGGAGGTCATTATTTAAAAAGCCCCAAAGAACCCCAGATCTCTTATACACCAAAACCTGATTGTTGTCTTGGTCTGATGATAAAGAGCTATCATTAGGAGTGGACGCATAGGTTGAAACTCTCTCAAAAAAGAAAAAAAAAAGCCCCAAAAAAAATATCATTTCCAAAGTAATCCATAGCAAAAATTATGAGAAACTATACAAGTTGTTATTTAAAGCCCATGTAAATTAATACCCAAAACCTATCATAAATATTTATTAAAACTCATAAATTTATTTTATTTCTACTAACAACTAAAGCTCATGTGGAATAAAAATTTATGGCAATATATGGTAATTTTGTCCATCTTGTAGGGCTCACAATGAGAAAGCAAAATGGTAGACCCAAGTGGAGATAACCACTAAGTCAGAGGCCCACCAAAATACTTAGCCCTCATGGCCAAGCCCAACATGGAATTTCAGCCAAACAGCCCATGTGTTCAAACTAACCCTGCTGTAGAACTCCATTCAGTTCTGTCTTTCACTAGAGGTCACCTCAGGAAGCAACCAAGCTCCCAAACCAAATTAGGAGCTGGCCATCTATCCCACTGCCAACTCTGACGTGAACAGTATTAGAGGTTGACACCTGAAGGCTAATGGACAATAAATGTCCTTCATCTCCAAGTATTGGTCACAACTCAAGGAAGTCATAACCAAAAACTCTAAGCTCATGAAATCCTCAACTAAATAGTTTATTTTATTAATAAAAATGTATGTAATTGGTTCATGAACCAAGCCTATGAATCCTAAAGGGGAAAATTTGGGAACATATGGTTTGGAAGGCATAAAGGGATCTCTAGCGGAACCCTCTAAAGTGGACTTAAACTTTGACACCTGGCTTGGGGTGTTGAATTCTACTTCCTAGAGTCCAAATCTCAGTTGTAGCATTAGAATTCCTTCTTAATACCTACTTTAATCTCATTGGCTTAACACAATCTCAAAATTCTTAGCATTTAATGCAAAACAGCCGGAAAAGCAAATCTCCCATTTTAGGCCAAATTCTAGGATAATTAAGTCTGTTGTCCTGCCCCTGATCAGTCCTATGTTTTTAGACTTTTGCTAATCAATCCCTTAAGCTTCACTATAAAAGGAAACTACCATCAACTCATGGATGACAACAAATCTTATTATAAAATTCCTCACCTAGCATGCTATTTTCAGCTCATAAGTCAGTCCCTTAATTCAGAAACTAGCCTTTAGTCCATAAATGCTCATATACACTTACCCATAACATATATACACATATAGAAAAGACATGGACTATCAAATTTTCATGGCAAAATCCCCTACTTTTTAGTTATAATTAATTCATTGGATAATTACAATAAATCAACCTATGATTAGGCTTGTTTTCACTTTGTCTACCTGTGGTTTAAAACTTTACACTTTGTCCACCTGAGGTAACTTCCGTTAGGGATCTATTACCCACTTCTCCCTTTATCGTTAGAAAAACTATTTTTAGGGAAAAACAAACATAACAAAAATAAAAAAGTTAGGGTTTTTGATTGCTTAAGAACTTCTATAAGAACATATGCCTAGAAAAATCAAACCTAACCATAGATAAAGTGTTAAGTTTAAACAAATGTTTAGTTAACGGCAAAGGGAGTGAATGATACAAGTCAAGTGTTAACTAATATGCCCAGAAAAATCAAACCTAACTATAGGTAAAGTGTTAACTAATATTTACCCGTGTTTCAAAAAAAACATATGCCCAGAATTTCCATATTAGTCTCTCTCTCTCTCTCTCCGATGGTGAAGTTAAGGAGGACATTGGCCACCACAGTGATGGGTTTCATTTTCCTTCGTTCTTGCTTCATGGGTTTCATTTTATTTGTGGTTTTGGTTGTGGGTTCATTTGATTTTTGTGGTTTTAGTTGTGGGTTTATATGATTTCCTTCGTTCTCGCATCCGTCTTGTTCTCAGCCTCCATCCTGGCGGTTTGGAGCAGATCCAAGAAGAGGGCTGGTGGTGGTTTAGAGAGAATGGAGCTTGATCTTGGCCTCCGTCCCGGTCTCGGCTTCCGTCTCGGCCAAAATGGAGCTCGATTTCGGATTGACCACTATCTTTGCTTCATGGGTTTTCTTTTTTTGCTTTTGCATTGTGTGTTTGATAATGATCTGATTATGGTGGGGTTATGGGTTGTGGCTTGTGGTAGTTATGGATTGTGGGCAAGGTGGTGGTGGTGCTGAGTTGTGGGTTTTGATAGTGGTGGTGGTGGAGTGGGTGGTAACGCTTCGTGGGTTTCAATTTTATTTATTTTATTTATTCTTTTTGTGGGTTTTATTTGATTTTGGCTTGCTAGTGGTGGTTGACCTCCATGGCCACCGTTAGCACCACTACGAGCCACTGCCACGACAGCCAAGCCGCCATACAAGCCACCATCAAATTTTACGTCGAAGCACTCGACCACCACCATCGGCAGGATGAACAATGGTGCTGTTTGTCTCTCCATTTCTTTTTTATTTTATTTTTTCCTTTCCATTTTTGTAGTTCCCCCTTGTTTGATTTATTTTGCCTGTAATTGAAATTCCCTCTTTTGTTTGTTTCTATTTTCTATTTAATCTATGATTGGGTTCTAAAACTTTTTTTTATTACAATTTGGGTTCGAAAAATGAGAGGGATTTTTGGTATGGATTTAGAGGATTTAATTGGTTTTGGATGTGTGTAACTGAAAATTTTGAAGGGCATGTTTGGTAGGCTGTAATAGACGTTATAATGTTATAGTTATTCCTAGGATTTAGTTATTCTTTAGTTTGGTTATATTTTTATTATAAGGAATAATCATTCCTTATGAATAACTATTCTTCAAAATAAGGAATAACTATTCATCTTTAAAAGTTTGTATTAGCTATTCCTTAGTAAGTGCAATAATTTCAAAATTTAATATATTTCCAAATAAACAAACTTTTCATATACATTTAACAATTATAAAAATAAAAAATCATAAAAAATAACACATATCTCTCTTAAATTTAAAAATTTGTTAAATTTTTTTTTTTTAAATATATATATATATATATATATATAATTGTATGGTAAGATATTTCCTAAAATAAATGTTAGTTTCATTCTAATGTTATAACTCACAACCAAACTAATGAATAACTTTAGTTATTACATTACAACACACTTTATTACTAGTAATAAATATTACAATTTTTGTCGTAATCCTTATTCAGTGCACCAAACATACCCAAACTATATTTACAAATGTTGTGTTCTTGTGTTCGTGAGGAAAAGATTCAATGGTTCATTTTTTATCCGTGTTATGTTCTGATTTTTAATAAAGGGTGTTTTTTCTAACGTTTGAGGGTGAGATAGGTAACAGATGGGTAACAAAATTGAAGTTCAGGTGGGCAAAGTGTAAAATTTTAAACCACGGGTAGGTAAAATGAAAATGAGCCTAATCACAGGTGGGTTTACTGTAATTATCCCTTAATTCATCAAGGAACACACCACATTACTCTTAATGCTAGGACTTTGGGTTGGGGGGGGGGGTGTTGGAACAATTAGTGTGATCCTGATTGATGTGGCCTTCAATGCAACTTTTGGAATAACAAAGGCGTGCTAATGATCTTCAAGTACCAGCCTAACTAGATGAAGTTACAATAATTCCCTTGCTCAACTATTACTTGCCCATATAGAGTATGAAGTTTGTTATGGAAAAACTGGAAAAGATTTTGTTAACACATTGACGAGAAAAAAATATATATATATATATATACACACACACACACACACACATATAGCATGATTTTCAATCTCCAATGATGTCTATCACCATGCCAAGAGTTTTGTAACTTAAGTAGTTGGTACTTGGTGTTTCTAACAGAAACATCCAGAATTCAAATCTCTCAACTTCCAACATCGAATTATAATTATTTAAAAATAAAGTCAATCACCATTCTCCCCCATTTAAACATATGGTTTATTTATTTATTTATTTATTTTTGGAAGTTGGACAATTTCATAAATCAAGCACAACAATTATGTGCACTCATGTTTACCACCCTAAAAAATATCTCAAATTACACTTTACATCATAAACTTTTAGAATTCACAATTAACACCTTAATCTATAACTCGTGTTACATTTTACAATATGCCGTCAATTTTGGCGTTATCTTGGACCAAAAACCAAAGTTTAGGGTAGTGTAATTGTGAGTATAGTTTAAAGTGTTAAAGTATAATAGTATCTCCTTTATTTTCAAGCGATTGAGAAGATGAACAATTGCCTCTTTTCATATGATACTATGTTGTTTTCATTTAGGGTCCGTTTGGTTGAAGGAATGTAAAAGTAGGAAGATGAAAAATTAGTAGGAGGATGGAAAAATTGGAGGATAGAAAATATTTGGTTTTTCCTCATGTGTGTTTGGTTGGAGGGGTGGAAAAGTAGAAAGGTAGAAAACTTTTTTGTTTGATTGGAGAGAAAAAGGGGAGGATGAAAAATGTAATTTATATAAATGGACTATTATGTCATCGTTATATAATATATAAGTAATAGATATATTTACACTCATTAAATAATAGGGATAATTACAATAAACCCAACTGTGATATGACACGTTTTCACTTTACCTACTTGTGATTTAAAACTTTACACTTTGCCCACCTGAGGTTAGTTCCATTAGGCTTATGTAACCCACCTCTCCGTTTGCCGTTAGAAAAACACATTTTTAGGCAAAAACAAATATAATAAGAATAAAAAAGCTAGGGTTTTTCATTGCTCATGAACTTCAATGAAAACAAAGTGGAGGAACAACACACCAATCAAATGGCTCAATGAAATTATTTTTAATCTATAACAATATCAACAATTTCACAACAAACTCAAAATTTTGAACCAAATTTTACAAGAAGACCAATATCTCAAAACAACCAACAACATTATCAATATAGAGAGAGTGAGATAGAGATAAGCTAACAACTGAAGTGTGAGGTATAGAAAAATCTAGCCGTGGGTTTGGATCATTAGATCAGCCATGGGTTTGGTGTCGTGGTGGTGGCTTCTAGGTGCTAGATCAGAATGTAAGACAGGGAGAGAAATCCAACAACACGTTTTGAGAGTGGGTTTGGTTTCTTACTGTTGTGGTTGACCTTGATCTCAACTTGTCCCTCTCCTAATTTCCGGTCTTTTCTGTACAACTAAACACCACCAAAGAAAGAAAGAAAGGAACCTTTCGACTTAAAAGTCATGTATATAAATACAGTAAACCTATCAACCAATCCTAGGCATGGTTGAACTAAGATTCAACTGTGATTGAATTTGTCTTGTATAAATGCAAAGTGCTAGAAGTTAAAACTGGAGTTGAAAAAAAAAAAAAAAAGGTCAAATAAGACGCCGAAGCGGGTAGAGCTTGCCAAATGCATGAGATTCTGAGAACGAAACTCGCAGCCAGCACTCCAGCTTTGACTTCTGCCACCCGCACCCACTTTCACACTTTCCTTCACCTACCACCCCACAAAAATCATTGCTCTCTCAAGGAAGGTTGTATTGAAGAGGGGGATAGAGATTTGACAGCAAGTGGACTACAGAAGTTCAAATATGAAAACTTAGGTTATTCTCTGCTTTTAAAATTTTTAACTTTTTTATTCTTGTTATATTCGTTTTTGCCTAAAAATGTTTTTTTTTTTAATGGCAAATGGAGAGGTGGGTTACGGAAAGCTAACGGAACTAATCTCAAGTGGACAAAGTATAAAGTTTTAAATCATGGGTAGGCAAAGTAAAAACGGACCATACCACAGGTGAGTTTACTGTAATTATCCATAAATAATATAAAAATTAACAAAAATACATATATATTTATATTACTTTTCTTTAATATTATATATAATTTTAAATTTATGGGCAACAAAAATTGATTATGTAGACTTTATCCACATGACCATACGAAGATTGGGAAGATATTTTCAACCAAAAAAAAAAAAAAAAAAAAAAAAAAAAGGTCAAATAAGACGCCGAAGCGGGTAGAGCTTGCCAAATGCATGAGATTCTGAGAACGAAACTCGCAGCCAGCACTCCAGCTTTGACTTCTGCCACCCGCACCCACTTTCACACTTTCCTTCACCTACCACCCCACAAAAATCATTGCTCTCTCAAGGAAGGTTGTATTGAAGAGGGGGATAGAGATTTGACAGCAAGTGGACTACAGAAGTTCAAATATGAAAACTTAGGTTATTCTCTGCTTTTAAAATTTTTAACTTTTTTATTCTTGTTATATTCGTTTTTGCCTAAAAATGTTTTTTTTTTTAATGGCAAATGGAGAGGTGGGTTACGGAAAGCTAACGGAACTAATCTCAAGTGGACAAAGTATAAAGTTTTAAATCATGGGTAGGCAAAGTAAAAACGGACCATACCACAGGTGAGTTTACTGTAATTATCCATAAATAATATAAAAATTAACAAAAATACATATATATTTATATTACTTTTCTTTAATATTATATATAATTTTAAATTTATGGGCAACAAAAATTGATTATGTAGACTTTATCCACATGACCATACGAAGATTGGGAAGATATTTTCAACCAAAAAAAAAAAATTATCTAACCATTGTTACATGGGAAGATATTAAATAAAAGGAAAAAACTTTATTCACATGGGCGACTGGACAAACTTGGCAAAACAATAGATTAATAAGGAATATAATGAGGACAAGAAACAATAGAATGAGGAATATAATGAGGACAAGGAAAAAAAAAGAAGAAGAAGAAGAAGAAGAAGAAGAAGAGAACCTGGAGTAGTCCACGTTGCTGTGTTATGAGGGTATTTGTGTAAATTAAATCATTCAGCATCTTTTCCTTTCAATTTTCCTCCCAAATTGGGAGGATAAAAAAATGTAGGTCCCGTAGGATTATTTTCCTTCTTATTTTTTTATCTTTATTGTTTTCCCTCCTAAACCAAAAGACCTATTTTTGATCTTCCCTGTTTTCACCCCAACCAGACAAACCCTTAAGTTAACAAGTTCAATTAACAGTAGAGTGCAAAATGTAACATGAATTATAATTTAAGGTGTTAAATGTACATTCTGAAAGTTTATATTGTAAAGTATAATTTATGATATAATTTTTTTTTAAATGATATAATTTAGATAGGTAAATTGTAATTGAGTTATATTAAAATTATTTTAGGACAATTGTTAATAAACTATAATAAGATAATTTTGACGCTACTTTTAAAAAAAATATAAAATGTTGTCAACAACATTTATTATTTTATCGAAAAATTATTAAGTAGTCTTAGAGTATCATAAATACGTATTTCTTTCTCTCACATGAATGATGAGTCTCGCCATAATTTTAATTAGTAAAATTTACTATTCATACGAAGGAAAGAAATAAAAAATACGTATTTATGGTAAACACTAATTTTCCTGTTTTATCATCGTACCAGTAAATATTTCTAAAAATAGTTACTTAATTGGTTAACTGTTAACAGTTCCCATTGTAATTTTCGCTTAAAAAAAGCAACTACCAGAATTCGGCAAGAAGAAATTTTTGAGAGAGAGAGAGAGTTCTCGATGAAGCTGGAAACAAACATGTGGTCAATATCCAGAGATGTGTAATTCTCTCTCTCTCTCTCTCTCTCTTCTCTCTCTCTTTCCTTTTATTTATCTTTTACGAAAGCAAAGAAAAATTATTCATTTTTGAGACCGAAGCTTAGCCATTGGTTTATCTATTGATTCCATTCCTCCATTGAACATTGCCCTTTTGCTTCCCAAGCAATAAGGGGCATTGGTTCGAATGGTTCCTATTTATTAACTAGTTCTGTATGAAGAAGAAGAGGAAGGAAAGCTATCAATTTTTTTAGAAACCCAGTAATTACTATAAAGCTTATAAACCTTATAAACCTCAAAACCACACCAACAACAAAGACAGGTATATATATTCTAGAGACAGACAACATAGATAGATAAAGAGATAGTCATAGGATAGGAGTGTTATCTATGTCTATGTCTCTGTCTCTTCCTCCCATCTCCACTACTTTCCTCTCCCCTCCAACTTTCCAATATACACATGGGTATTCCAAAATCTTTGCCTTTTGGCATCACAGAGGGAGAGAGAGATTGAGACTTGCTCCTATGGTGAAAGGCCCACATGGGTTTTTCAGGGTTTCTTGTTCCAGCTTCAGAGGTGAAAGAGGTGCAGCAGAGTTTGAGAGTGGGGCTGAAGAAGAAGAAGAAGAGAGTAACAGCGATGAGGAAGAAGTGGAAGTAGAAACAGAGGAGAATTGGAATTTTGGGTCTTGCCTCTTGCCTGACAGATGGGATGTCCTGGGTCTTGGACAAGCCATGGTAGTAACTTTAAACTTTTATGGGGATTTCGTTTTTGGGGGAAAAGTTTGAATTTTTTAAGTTTCTGTTTGAATTTCCGAGAAAACTAGTGAGTTACATGATTTGTAACTTTTCTGACCATGTTCATTATCAGATTCCTCAATTTGTATATTGGAAATTGCTTAATATTTTGTGTTTGTGTGTGTGAAATGATGGAGGGCAGTGGTTTTTAGTTAGGAAGGCATGCATTTAATCTCATTTGGTAGCAATTTCGGGGTGTTGCATTATATCAATATATTGATTACTTTGTTATTGCACTCTTTAATCGTGTGAAGCATCTGTCTAAATAGTTAAGAGTACTGAAATTTGGTTTTCAAGTCTTTAATATATGCAATTATAATCATTATATAAGGTAGATGTTGAAAAAACTATGACTTCTTCAATATCTTTAAAATGTACTGTCAGTCTGTCACTTGTATCTGGTATTATGTTGGAATTCAGCACTAATTTTATTTGTGATTAAGTATCTCTGATTGTAGCTTCAAAATTTTAACCTTTTCTTATCTGATGTTCTATTGTGGTATTACGTTAATAAAAGTTTATTCTTACTTGCACGTTTGTTAACTATTGTTAGGTTGATTTTTCCGGCATGGTTGATGATGAATTTTTAAATAAACTGGGATTAGAGAAAGGAACAAGGAAGGTTGTGAATCATGAGGAGAGGGGTAGAGTTTTGCAGGCTATGGATGGATGCAGCTACAAGGCTGCTGCTGGTGGATCTCTTTCCAACAGCTTAGTGGCCTTGGCTCGGCTTGGTAGTAGGCCCATTGGAGGACCTGCCTTGAATGTAGCCATGGCTGGCAGTGTGGGCAGCGATCCATTAGGTGGCTTCTACAGGTCAGGCTCTGTTTTGACTAGACTTGTTTGTTATTTGTTTTTATCTATGTCTTTATTTAGAACTGAGTGAAACCAAACTTCTGGCTAGGGAGACTCTGGCTGGTTGTTTCCACACCAAGTTAAAATAATAATAATAATAATAATAATAAAAAACGGAAAAGGAAAAGGAAAAGGAAAGAGAGATTGCCATTTTGGATTAAGTATGTTAAAGGAGTAGATGTCAAGCAAC
Source organism: Quercus suber (assembly GCF_002906115.3). Classification (NCBI taxonomy): domain Eukaryota; kingdom Viridiplantae; phylum Streptophyta; class Magnoliopsida; order Fagales; family Fagaceae; genus Quercus; species Quercus suber. The sequence continues at coordinate 1,554,907 of NW_027069510.1, forward strand.
TTTTGGTTTTTCCTTTTGACAGAACTGATATTGTTGATTATATTTCCAAATAATTTTTAAATTTTGACTTATAACTTCTGGTAGTCTAGTAATGTTGTGTGGGATAGCAAGACATGAGTTATATCTGTCTTCTATGTTATATGAATGGCCTAATGGAAAATAGGGTATCTAATTTCACAACCAATCTAGATGGTCAGTTAAGCTCTTTGGTCCTATCCATGACTCTCTTGCTGGAATTTTAAACTCCAGTGACTGATAGCACGGGCAAGTTATGGATTGTTGAAATGATCTGATTCTGCCCTTGGGGGTTGGATAACTCAATAATTCCTCATAAGCTAAGCTCATGGTCTACTACCTTTCTGAATATAAACTCATTATTAAAGTGGCTAACACTATAGAGAAACTGCAACATAATCTTACGCATCAGATGTATGTTTGGGTAGAAAATAAGACACTAAACGTAAAGACCTCCATCTGGCTAATAGGATTACTATTCTATCTCCTTGGAAGCTTGCCCTTGAAAATATTGAGCTGTTATGGAACTATAGTAGGTGTTTAGCTCTTCTGTGTTATGGAAACAAGGAGACATTGTTTTTTTGGTCGTTTTCCTTGTCTTTTCTTGCAGGAACTATTTGCTTATGGTTATCCTTTCAATGTTTACTTGACCAGATCTGTAAATACTAGCAATATCCTATATATGATGAGTTTGATGATCTTGCTGCCTGTTTTAGATTTGACAAATGAGCTGCGTACATGTGTATTAAATTCCTTCCATGACTTCAGGGTGTTATCTTTTTAATTCAATGGATGTTCCTCTGTTGACTAACTTGAAGGGTCTAAAAGAGGTTAAAAATCAAAGTGCATCTAGAGCCATTGTGATGAACACAAATGGTTACTTATTTGAAAAAAGAAAAAAAATTCTCAAACAGTCATCAATGAGGTATCAAACACCTCTCTTGGCCCATGTTAAGATGGTCACCTCTTTCAATTTATTGGGGGTATTTCTAGCTGAAAAACTTCTCATGGTTGAACAATAAGAGATACTTATATTTCTTTACTTATAACTAGAAGAACCTGGGAAAGTATACGTTCCTCTGGAAATTTTATTAGCAGAATGAATATGGGCAAACAGTTGCAGTCGCTGGAGTAGTCATCTAAGAGGTCATTTTTTAGATCATTTCATGATTTTCATCCAAATGTTCTCTGGCCTGTGTGTTTCAATGGAAGATTGCATTAGATTCTTATCAGTTTCATAGTAGAATTGCACCCACATATTTTGTGGGTCTTCTCTCTATAGCATTCTCTAAGTATTTAAATTGGTCACAAGGATGGTTTGGGGTTAACTTTTTGATACCTATCTTAAGAGTTATTCGACTTTGTTGCTTCTGTGATGGAATAAAATTTGACTTCCTCTTATAATGCGTTTAATAGGACAAAACTGCATCGGGCAAATGTACAATTTCTATCTGCGCCCATCAAGGATGGGACAACAGGGACAGTGATAGTTCTGACAACTCCAGATGCTCATCGTACGATGCTTTCATATCAGGTTGGCTAAATATATGTAACATCTTTTTACTTAATTTATGAAAGTTCTACAGTTTTACTTTTACCCCAAAAAAGAGTGTTAAATTCATATATTACTGATGCGGTACTTTTATATTTATGCTTGGTGTGGAATTTTCCAGCTGTTGGCTACATCTTGTTTCCTCTAATATTTTATTATTGAATAGAAAATGTCTGCACATTCTATTAATGGGCTGGCAACTAACTCATACAATCTAGATGTAGACTGAAAATGTAGGTTCTTGGGCTGAGAGCTTTTAAGTTGTTAATAGTGTGTGTTAAATGATCAATTGGTGCACATGGGAAAGTTGAATCCTGAAAATTACTTATTCTCTTCTCTTCTCTCTCTCTCTCAAACACACACACACACGCGCACACACACACACACACACACACTCTTTTTTCCCTGGCTGAAAGTTTACAGGCTTATGCACAATTTGATTTATTTGTTTCATCTTTTTGGAAACCATTCACAGGATGATGACTATATGCAAATCAATTAACTTCAGCAAGTTATGGTTTAGTTAACTTGAAAATTATCATGAGTTCTGAAATTTATTGGGGGCTTGCTTATGAATAAACTAAAAAGTATACACATCTTTAGGATCCTTGCATATCCAAGGAGATGGTGAGGGAGGGACTAGAACAAGAAATCTCAATTTTTTTGGCTAGTGGCTTTTTTTAAGGTATGAAGGGCCTAAATTACTCTGAAATGATGATGTTATTTGACTTTCTAAGTTTTTTAGCGCCGATAACTTTTGTGAATCATCCATTGCTTGTTGGCCTTTCTTCTTATTAGTTGTATTATTACTTTACTGATTATAAAATAAATTATTTTAGCTGAGCAAACTTATCAAAAATAGTTTTCTTAAGTTACTTTGCAATCGGCAGTCACCTGTCTTTTAATTTCTAATAGAAATTTTGAGGCAGTTTAAAGTTTACATATAAAATTTAAGTTCCAAAGAAGCTCTTATCATTTCTTTAGTGTGTGTAAATTGTCTATGAAGTGAATTGAATGAGACACTAATATATATGCCTCCTGATATCAGGGCATGCCGTCAACTGTCAATTATGATCCAAGCTTAGCTAGCATAGTTTCAAAGACAAACATACTTGTTGTTGAAGGGTATTTATTTGAATTTCCTGATACAATTAAAACAATCACTAAAGCATGCGAGGAAGCACGTAGGTGTGGAGCCCTGGTTGCTGTAACAGCATCCGATGTCTCCTGCATCGAGAGACACTATGATGATTTCTGGTAAGATTGCTAGCTGACTTGGTTATCTTATTATAGAATAATCACATAGATGGCGTGAATCTTTATGCCTTAATAGGCTTTTGTTATTTAAATTTGCTAAGACCTCTTCCCTCCACCCCAATAGAAAGGATGACTAAAATAGCTTTTACTAAATTTAATTAACCCAATTGTGGTGGTTAGTATGTTTCTCTTCAATGTGGTTGACAATCTTATGACAACCTTTGCAATAGTGTAAATGAAGCTGAATTCTTTTGACAACCTTCACAATAGTGTTGCATAAGGAGGATTAGGTCTCATGTCCTCAAGTGCCTAGCATGCCAATTTCCAATAGAATTGTCCTACAAATTATTGCCCTAAGTGAAATCTTTAGCATTGGGATGATGATGAAGATGAGGTGGAGGTTGGGCTATATTAAATGAACAAATTAATCCAAGTATGATCATAAGGATTGAGGACGGACCAGGGACATTGCATGAACTAATTGGGCTTTCTATACAGTTGAGAACAAGTATTTTGGGGCAACAGCTATTTCCATAATTCTACGGACAGGGATTTAGGCAATAATTATTTCTATAATAATTGTATAAAATGAGTTTAATAATTGAAATCCTCAGAAGAAGAAAGAAATGGGATCATTTATTAAAATCTTCAAGTCAGTGTTGTTAAAAGCGCTGAGTGCACTTAAGCGCAAAGACCTCCTAGAGTCTAGGCGCGAAGCACAAAGCGCAAGCGCACACTTGATCGATGTGAAGCACACATTTAAATTTTTTTTTTTAATATATTAAAAATAATTATTAATGATCAATACAACAATCATGTGATCAATTAATCATATAAACTACAATAAAACATTTTATATAATTTATATAACATTTATATAATTCTATTGTGCTTCACAAAATATATGCAACCATGATATTTGACGGCCATGATTACAAAACATGGTTGAATCAAAATAGAAGTATAGAACCAAGAAGGCAAAGGCTAAAAAGTACTAGAATGTTACGTAATGTTATCACTTAACATTATTTTTGTGAGTGTCTGATTTAGTGTGGTTGTGGTTAAAAGTTCAAAAATATCTAAAGAGATAGACTTAGGTGTATGGTAGCACACCACACTATTAGTTTTTATATATTAAATCAATGTCTTATATTAAACATATTTAGATCTAATGGCTAAAAATCAAATCAAGATTTTTTTTTTTTTTTAAATTTTCAAATAGCTCAAAAAAGCGCGCTTTGCGCTAAATAAAAAAGCTCAAAAAGTGCGCTTAAAGCGCGCTTTTTTGAGTGCGCTTCGCTTTAGAGGGAAAAAGCCCCAAGGGCTCTGCGCTTTGCGCTTAAGCACGCTTTTAACAACACTGCTTCAAGTGTCAAACTCCAAATATTCTTCACTAAGATGGTTAGCCATCATAAAGAAGATGGACTCAAATGAATGCTACTAAAAAACTATGGATGGTTCCAGATCCCAGGTTGCTAGATGCCTGATGCTTTTATAGATTGCAAGTGGTAGAAAAAACCTTATAGATTGGGAGTGGTAGAAAAAACCTTAGTGCCAAAGCTATTTCATCTTCTCTCTGGTTTAACGCCAAACTTTTGGAAACCAGAGAATTAATTGTCCAATTTTGAAATTCATTCTTGTTTTATATTTCCTTTCAATTTTTAAATATATCTTATTATCTCATTTATCTTGCGATTAGTAAGTTTTTCCTCATTGAAGACTCTCCAATCTGGCAATCTCCTTTCATATGCTGAAATTGTTTTCTCTGTGAACTGTTCATTCAGTTTTATTTTACTTTTCTTTCCTTTTCTGCTGTCAGGGAAATAATAGGGAACCATGCCGACATTGTTTTTGCTAACAGTGATGAAGCTAGAGCTCTATGTCATTTTGCATCAAAGGAAAGTCCTATTTCAGCTACAAGGTATCTGAGCCATTTTGTTCCTCTAATCTCAGTTACTGATGGGCCGAGAGGCTCTTACATAGGTGTAAAAGGAGAAGCTGTATATATCCCTCCTTCTCCATGCGTACCGGTGGACACTTGTGGTGCTGGGGATGCATATGCATCTGGTATGTTGTATGGTATTTTACGGGGCGTGTCAGATTTGAAAGGAATGGGTACATTGGCATCTAGGGTTGCAGCTACAGTTGTGGGGCAACAGGGGACCCGGCTTAGGGTTCAGGATGCAGTTGAATTAGCAGAATCATTTGCATTCCATTATGGTAGTTCCACTATTCGATCAGATGTCGGTTCAGATCATATTTCCAGCTTATAGTCGGGTGCTGTAGGCCATGTACATTGATATATCATTTATTTGTAATCACACATTCCTTTGTTGATATCTTTGTGAGAATGTGCACATTGGTTATTCTGGCAATGTCATAGCTTAGTCTTTGAGTACGTAAGCATATTGTCATGAAATCTTAATCATACTGTACCAGAATGTCACATTTTTAACATGTGCTTGATTTATCAGGATGCCTATCCCTTCAAAGCAACAAATTTGGAACTTCTGACTTCATAAATTTTGACAATGAAATACCCTCCACTTTACTATTGTAACCTCATTGAAACATCTCCTTTTTTGACAATTTTGAGAAAACTATTGCATTTGACTCTAATATAATCCTCCACATTTTTTTGATAGCTTAGATTGGCTGATGATGATATATTTGTAGCCTTTGACAAATGGCACCAAGTATTGAATGCTTTTGGTCTTCCAACAAGCCAAACATTGCTCTTTAATTTCTGGGTGCATAGAAAATATTTAATACTTAGATTTCCTACATGCACAATGTTGAAAATCCATGCTCTCTTTAACTGTTTGTCAGCCTGATGGTTATTGTTTTCAATCTTGTCTCATTTATTCCAAGAATCAAAGTTCAAAGTTCAAAGTTTCATATTTATGTTTGGTAGACTCATTGGCTCCTCGGAAGTCCAATTCTTAAGTTTTGGCTTGATTGAAGACAAATAAGTATGCAGTTAACAAAGAAAAATTGAACACAAAACGGAGAACAAGTAGTTAAGATTAAAAAAAAGGTTCTTCATTAATATATGGGTGTAGTAGTTAGCGAAATCATTTTTCTGTATCTGATAAAAAGGTGTGGAACCAGTTGAGGATTTTGTCTCCTCTATTTGCCCACCTAAATGGTCCCAAATAGATTAAGGACCTCTTTCATAGTAAATAAGTATGTACTATGTACAATTTGCTTAATTAAGTGGGCATTCAAATTTCAATTCACAGAATGCGTTACATCAATGCTTAATTAAGTGATCTTCCAATTCACACTATTGCATATTTGTAGTCTAATCTTCCAGATACGTTCACACCTAAAGGATGTTCAATTGGTGATTCATAATTGACCCAATTTTGAGCACCCAAATTAGGATTGCTTGATTGGACCTTACATGTGCTTTTTTTATTTTTCTTTTTCTTTCAAGTAGTGAGGAATGTGGATTTGAACACCACAAAAATTACTAGGCTCTTGGCTTATGTTCTACCTTTTTTATTCTCAAGTTGCACAAGTGTTCTAGTCATTATCATGAAAAAACAGAGGTGAACTCTGAAGCGAAACTTATTATGATGGTATCTAAGATAGTTATGTGTAAGTCAAATCTTGATAAATATCTTTTAAAATTTCCACTGAGCTCAAAGAATATTTTGATTGTTTCTCCCAAAAAAAAAAAAAAAAAAAAAAGCTTTTTTGCTCGAGGTCTCTTTTAGTTTCCCACATGTTCGTTGTCAAGGTAATTTTGCTACTTACAACCTTGCTAGACATATTAAACATATCACAAGTTTTTTGGTGTAGATGGAGGATATTTCTTCTCACCTTATTGTGGTAATCCAAGCCAGTATGGCTTTTCTTTAATGAAATTTTCAGCCTTCTTTTAGATAAAATAAAATAATGAATCAAAAATNTTGTTGATATGTTCTATAGTTTTGAGGAATATCACTTTCACTTCATATTATATCAGTATTGTAAAATATTATATCTTTAATTTTAAATTTTAGTTTTTTATTGTTCAATGAAACTTAGAGCTCAAGTACTGGGTCAAGTCACCCTTTTTGAGTCCCAGAAATTAATTATAGAGGTTGGTAGCATTTCTTTTATCATTCTGTAGAAATATATTTTTCTCAAACTAAGCACAACAAATGGGAAACGTAAAGTGAATAGAAAATCAGACAGGAGGTTTTTTTTTTTTTTTTTTTGGTGGGTTGAGGGGGGGGGGGGGGGGTGCTTAATTAAAGTCTGCATTATTCCCTTCAACTGTTTTCACCAAATTAATGTCTATATAAAACTAATTGCTAAACATCTCGACAATCAAGCAGTAAAGTATTTTATCGTTGTATAAGAAATTATACCAAAAAATTCATTGATGTCTTGATCTTATTTTTATATATATAAAAAGAACACTTGAATGTTAATTCTTGTTAATTTGTTTTTCCTTTAATTATAGTTTCTTTTTTTTTAACCACTTAATTCGGTGTAGAAACTAGAGATGGTTATCCTTTTCCTCCTCTTTTTCAAAATTCAATAAATTCGTGATGGCCTACAAAACAAGCCAAAATCTACTGCAAAATGGGTAGCAGAATTGGTAATCTCTAGTAGTTACAATTGTAATTATAGGTGAGAAGCTTGTGTATTCATTTCCATAATACAGTTAGGGATGGATAGGCACTTGAATTACGGAGGAAACTAACCCCATGTCCTAATCCTTCATAAATACACATTATTGATTGATACCAAACAAATTATACATACATAGTAAAGGCTATATCAATATCTTCATATTTCATATTTATAATTAAAAAATAATTATTGTGGTGTATCTAGGTTTGAATTTTTCCATCCCTACATATATGTAAATACAGAATTAAAAAAGAATCGTTACCTTACCAAAAATAAGTTGATTTTCCATCCGATTTCCAACTACCATTTGCGTCTAAATGAATGGTGAGTTAGCCAGGACAATGAACACTATTAGAAATTGCTTTTAACTTAAATTCTTTGTATGCAAATGTCAGGCCAAGAGCATAAATTAAAAAGAGTAGTTCTAATCCTAACCCAATTTTTGATTCATTATTTTATTTTATTTTATCTCCCAATTTTTGATTCATTATTTTATTTTATTAAAAGAAGGCTGAAAATTTCATTAAAGAAAAGCCATACTGGCTTGGATTACCACAATAAGGTGGAAGAAATATCCTCCATCTACACCAAAAAACTTGTGATATGTTTAAATTCTAGCAAGGTTGTAAGTAGCAAAATTACCTTGACAACGAACATGTGGGAAACTTTTTTTTTTTTTTTTTTTTTTTTTTTTGAGCAAGTGGACCAAAAGAGAAGGGAACAAAATACGGTTACTAGAGAATCCATGGCATGACATAGGAAGCATATCTCAGAGATAATGCTGAGGATCCCACTAAAGTGATTGATGATGTGTACACAAAATTCTGTATTTGGCTAAGGATAAGAACCAACAACTAGCTAGACCAAGAAGTAAACTTTGGAAACCTTCTTGTTTGGTGTGAAATTTACATAGAAACAATTTTGCAAAGATGGTAAAGAGGAGGAGGGATTTAATCATAATAGTATCTGTTTTTTGAGTGACCAACAACACACATCTTGCCTCAGCATGTTAAGGAAGTTAACAATTTTGTAACTTGGATAGAGGAAAATTTTATTCTGATTGAGCTAGTGTTATGGTTCAAAATGTATTAAATTTTTCTTCTTTTTAATAAATTTACAATATGAGCCCGCTTTTGAAGGTTTGAATTCAAGACTTATCTTTGACTAAATAAAAATGGGAATAATGAATAACCCTTTATTATGGGACCCAATAACCTTGGTTGTCTGTGTTTAATGCTTGGAAAAGAAAATTGTGAATCTTTATTCTTTAACTTGGAAATGGGATTTCCACTTCAATATATGGTTTATACAACTCAACTGTAATTATTATGTATTATTATATTCCACAAGAATCATAAGTCCCATACACCATACAGCCAAACATAATGGGATTTCCATTTCAGTGCTCAAGAGTCAAGACACCAAAAACTGCCACAAGCCACGAGAATACAAAATGGGTAAAAAGAGAATGGGTAAAAATAGCAAAGGGTAAGCTCATTCACAATGATGTGTTCTTGCAAATCATACCTAGCTTATGAGCAGTGCGTTTCTTTTACATATGATAACCAAGTGATTCTATGGAAAACATTTTATTAGTAATTAAACCTGAATTTGTTATAAAAAATTTCTCATTAGCTATTCACTGCCATTATTGTTAACTATCATAGATACATATATATATATATATATATTTTTTTTTTTTTAGGGAATAATGAATAACCCTTTATTATGGGACCCAATAACCTTGGTTGTCTGTGTTTAATGCTTGGAAAAGAAAATTGTGAATCTTTATTCTTTAACTTGGAAATGGGATTTCCACTTCAATATATGGTTTATACAACTCAACTGTAATTATTATGTATTATTATATTCCACAAGAATCATAAGTCCCATACACCATACAGCCAAACATAATGGGATTTCCATTTCAGTGCTCAAGAGTCAAGACACCAAAAACTGCCACAAGCCACGAGAACACAAAATGGGTAAAAAGAGAATGGGTAAAAATAGCAAAGGGTAAGCTCATTCACAATGATGTGTTCTTGCAAATCATACCTAGCTTATGAGCAGTGCGTTTCTTTTACATATGATAACCAAGTGATTCTATGGACAACATTTTATTACTAATTAAACCTGAATTTGTTATAAAAAAAATTTCTCATTAGCTATTCACTACCATTATTGTTAACTATCATAGATACATATATATATATATATATATGTATATTTTGAAAAATCAAAGACCAAATTTCAAGTTAATAAACTTAAAGGATATCTTTTTTCTTCTATAAAAAAGGGTTAGGAGGTAGAACTTCGGGTTTAAAACCACTTAGTTAAGTCTAAGGGGGTAACACTATTAGTTCGAGATTATGGCATTCTGAAGTGGAGGTCACTAATTAGAATTTTCTCTCCCCTTTCCGACCAAAACTTTCTTATCAAGAAAAAGGAGTAGAAAAAAAAAGTGGCAATGGTGACTTAATAATCAAAAAGAGAGAAAAGGAAAGAGAACAACTACATATTACCTTAATAATAATTTAAAAAAAAAAAAAGGAAAGAGAAAAAACATATTTCTTGTCTCTATATTTTGGTCCTATTTTTTTCAATTGGTCCTCAAGTTTTAATTACTTTTATTTTGATCATTATATTTTTAAACAAGTTATCATTTCAATCCCTATGGTTTCAGCTTATGAAAAATACTATTTAAAGTTTTAAACTAGTAATGCAGTCCATTAGCCACATAAATATTCTGCGTAAGTGGGATGACGACAGCAACTAAAATGATAGCAAGTTTAAAAATATAAGGATTAAAATGAAAGTTATGAAAACTTGATTGCCAAATTGAAATTAGGGCTACAATATAGAGACCAAAAAACTGTTTTTTCCACCCAAAAAAAAAAAAAAAAATTGTATACTGGAAATTTTTTAATGAAATTCAGTGGAGCAACCTACCAAATTTCAAGAAATTAATTGGTGCTGCGTCCATTATGGGCAGGAGTGAATTTAGGCAGTGCCCATTAGTTAATCTTGACATATAGTAATTCATAGTCTCATCGAGAGACTTTTTGGGGGGTTTCTTAGAGGCCTTCTTGCATTGATAATCATCGATATAGACAAAGTTGCCCCCATAATTAAAGTGACTCAGTCGTATTTCAAATTTTCAACAAATCATTCATTAATAGATATGACCAGGAATTAGTTTGCTTGTTTGTCTAGATAATATTAGAACTAGTATAAATGAAATGAAACTTCCTTTTTTTTTATGCAGCAAATGAAATGAAACGCAATTATGTGAATAGTTGGTAAAATTTTGATAAAACGATGTATTTTGGGACCATACACTAAAATTGAATTTTAAGTTCAAAGACAATTGAAAAATGCGATTGGTTTTTTTATTTATTTATTTATTAGGTTTTTGATAGGTACATTGAGAGGCATGAAAAAACTCAAATTTGTGAATAATTAATAAAATTAATCTCATAGAAAAATAATACGGACTATACAATATGAACTTCCCAGAAAAGCCTCTTCCTTAGCAAATTAAAGTATATTTTATTTTTTATTCAATTTTGTAATGAATGTTAGACTCCCAGATCATTCGGCCTTATAGATTATAGTGGCTTGTAATTTAAAAGTTCTCATAAATTTCCATAATATTCTACTTTATATTTTTAATATTTTTGTTCAACATAAACATTTAAATTTCTAAAAACCCGTTTTGGAGTTTACCAAATAACTCATTATTTTTATTTTGTCAATAAAAAGATTGCGTATGGATTATTTAATTAAAAAATTATGAAAAATGACCAATTTTTATTTAACTTTTTTAGTGGAATTGTTTATAGATAATGGTAATTAAAATAAAGGAAAGCTACACCCCATGCTGGTATGGCCCATGAGTTTCACACCTACCACTATAGTTAACTCTCATTTCTCTCATAGTCATTATGAAATGCTAATCACGTGTGTTCCTATTAATATATCAATTACCATGGAATATATACTGTTTACTCAATTCTTAATCTTTTATATATATCTATATATATATATATATATATATGTATATGAAATGTTATGAAAACTATTCTAAACCATTAAAAAAGTCATACGAATGATATAAAAAAGGCTTATCCTCGTCCCTTATTACTTGTAACCTCGAGAAGTAGCTCAAAACCTCATACCTTCATTCTCAAAAAAAAAAAAAAAAAAAAAAAAACCCTCATACCTAGAGCAAACTTCTTCTTCCATTGTGAAGTGATGATATCACATTTAACCACCACTAAAATTTCTGTTCTTTTTTCTTAGGAAATTTTAAAAAAATATATAGAATACATTTGAAAATTATTGAAAAAATCTTTGTTTTTAAAATTTTATTTTGTCTTGGTTTTTTTTTAAAAAAATAATCTAGCCTTTAACTTTATAAAATAAACTAATTTTTAGTATTTTGTATCACATTCAACATAAAAGTAACTAAAAATTATGCATTTTAGCAAATATTATACAAATAAATTACCAAAAATAAGCAATTCTAAAATGACATTCAAGAGTTGAATCCTTTTGAATTTTGAGTGTATATCGTATTGTAAATCTTTTTAAAAACATTTTCCCTCTACTTATGAGTGTGAGTTTATTATCAAAAGAGATTAGCAATTCTTAAACTAACACATAAAAGAGAAGAATCTTTCCTACTATTTTATAGCAAATGATGGAAAAGTCACGTAGAAATCCATCTCACTTTTCCTTTTTATAACTCGACAATATATAGATTCCGATTCTTATTGCCCATTTAATTGACTACAAATTCACAATGATAAAGTTTAATTAAACCCAAACCCTTGACCTTTGGCTACCACCAACCGCCACCACTAAAAAGAAAACCCAATACGTATTAACCTATTTTTTTTAATTTTAATTTTATTTATTATTATTGTTAGTATTATTTTTCATGTGAAACTTTATTTTCCTACTTTAATTTTTAATTTTTATAATAGTTCTTACAATAAAGTACGGCGCAAAAGATGCGTTTGGATGCATAAGAAAAATGGACGGACGAGAAGCGCCAAAAGGACAATTATTGGAGCTAATGGGACACGTGGCAAACATTAAAACTAAATAAATAAATATAAATAAAAAAAATAATTAAAAAAAAGCAAAGAAAGCGATGGGCTATTTTCGGGTACGTCACAGTTGCAAGGGCGGCGTGTACACGTCACTTTCAACCAGTGGTTAGAAAAAAAATTAAAGCTTTCTTTACCGGTATTACCGGTAGAATTGCAGAAGATGAAGGACACAGTACGTGTCAACATCAGGACCTTCAAGAGAGTACAAAAGTTTTATGACTCATCGTTCATACAAGTACTTTAACTTTGATGATAAATTGAGTGGGCTCTTTGGTTGGTAAATTTCTCTCGTGAATTCCGAATACAGTTAATTCAACTGTTAAAAGTATTTTATTATTTTGTTATTAAATAAGTAATTTGAGGCTTGAACTTCGGTTGATTGTTTTCTAAACCTAATGATAAACTAGTACTTTATTTTTATGATAAATTGAGTGGATTTCTCAATTGATAAATTCCCTTGTGAATTTCGATTTCAATTAATTTAACTACTAGAATATTTTGTTATTAGATAAGTGATTTGAGGCTTGAATCTTGTTTGATTGTTCTTTTGACCTAATGATAAAGAGCAACTTTCATAAATTAGTTACTATAAATTTAAATTATATTGTATTATTAAAAACTAGTAAAGTCTTTTATTTTTGAATAAGAGTTCTAAGTTCAAATTTCTTCTACACTAAAAATTGATCGGTACTTCTTAATATAATGATAAAGAGCCATCATAGAGTAAATACTATAAATTTATCATAGAGCAAACATTATAAATTTAAATTTTATTGTATATATCAAAAATTTGGTAAAGTATCTTGTCTTCGCATAATAGATCTAGAATTTGATAATAAAGAGCAATAATCATAGAGCGAACACCATAAGTTAAAATTCAATCATATTTATTAAAAAATTGATAAAAAGTCTTGTGCCACTTTGAAATATGATTTTGCTTTCATATTTGTCATGTTGTACATTTTTGTTGGTAATTTAATCATTTCATTTCGACTTTGTCGACTTTTTTTGTTAGTATTCTAACTGTTAAATATCATATAACTGTATTCCATTAATATATGTTATCTATATAATGCCAATTGTCATGGTGTCACTAAATTACTAACGAAAATGGATAGCAGGGTCAATATGAAGAATTAAACAAAGAAAAATCAAAACGAAAATTTGAAACATAAAAATTAAGATGAAAACATGTAACCCCAAATTTTAATGGCAAGAAATGTACTTTAGTATTTATATTTATGACTTCTTTTCATAATTTGTTGCAATTGGAGATTGTTAATAATAGAAAATAAAAATAATATTAGTCGTAGATCATTAATCGTGATTTATTATCTCAATACAATGTGAAATAAAATGATGTCGGTAGAAAAATTCTTATTTTTAAAGTTTATTTTTATTCTTGTTACTATTATTCTCATAGTCATCACCTTTATCAGTTTTTTCTTCCTTTATGTGCATTGTGTTAATTGTAAGACTCAAGTGGCAGTCCACTTTTGACGAGCGATTATAAAATAGATGGCATAATTAACTGACAATATTTGACACAAAGTGATCGATGGTGATATTTCCACATCTTAAAGTGGTGCCTTTTCATCTATTCCACTCCGACGGCGAGACCTAGATTCACATATGTAAGTAGGAGTTGTGGAGCAAATAATTGTTGGTGTGAAAATAACTTTTCTCCGTAGCATTCATACTTTAGAGTAAAATTTTATACAAAAAATTATCAGAAAGTATGTAAAAGTGGCACTAATAGAACTATGTTAAAGTTAATGATTATTTTTTTCACAATGAGAGTAACATAAACAAATGGTAGCTAGGTATACCATTTTCGTATGTAAATTCTTATGAATTTTTAGTTGAATTTATAAGAATTCAATTTGGACAAAGTTTAGCTACAAATTAGTTGTAACTTACTTAATATCTTTTTATTGGATTTGAATTTTAACAAATCCACCATTGGATTACATCATTTTCTTATATCCTCCATGCTTGCAAAATTTCAAGAAAATTAAATATCAATAGCTATGTCATCAATAAATTTTTTAAATTGCAAGTTTTTGTAATTTAAAATTATGTACAAAATATAAGTTTATAGATTATATAGTAAATGATATTCGATTAATACGAAATTTAACATGTGTATTAAAGGTATAAAGAACATACAATTCAACAATTAGATTTTCAAAATATGTTGTAATATTTATTTTATTGAGTGAGTTTGTAGTTTTAAGTTACAACCAATTTTGTAACTAAACTTTGTCCAATTTGTAATGTATTTTTATGTTAGAACTTGTAAATTGTATGTTATTTTTGGCAAAGAATATATTCTAGTAGTCTAATCTAACTATTATAAAAGTAATAAAAGTTGGTATAATAAAAGCTACCACATGTTTCTGAAAAAAAAAAAAAAAAAAAAAGCTACCACATAGGCACATAATAGGTTCCATAAAAGTCAATTCATATTAGCGTGTACGTTTACGAGGCAAAAAGGTTGATAAATCCATTTAGAGCACGAATTTTTACTTAAAATTATTTGAATCAATTATTTGTTAAGTGAGCATATGCATGATAAGTTGGAGAGAACTAGGCCCTGATTTTGAGGGAGTTGGCCCCTACACATATTGAAGGGGACTGGTACCCTTGTGTAATTTGGTACATTGAATCAATGAATTTTGTTGACATCTTACCTTGAGAAGAAAAAGGAAAAAAAAAGGCTATAGCTTTGAAACATAGGTACAAATACCTACTCCATATATTTTTTGCTAAATGGTCACTCTACATTCTCCATGCATTAATATGATTAGTTATCTTTTTTTGAGGAGAGATTTTTAATTTATAGTATTCACTTCTGATAATAGTTTTTTATTATCAGACTAAGATACTAATTTATTTTTGGTGTAGGCATTAGGTGGAGATTGAACTCTAAATCTCTTATTCAACCATTAAAAATTTTACCAATTCAGTTAACTGAAACTTATAACATAATTTAGTTAGTTAATCATACTAGGTAAACTAATATTGTTGCCCATAACATTTTGTGAAATGAGCTCTTTTAAGTAATTATGAAAGATTTATTCACATCTCCTCCATCCCTAATTTTTGGCTTGGGGCCAGGAGATTGATGGTTAATTAACTTAATTCTCCTATTCTTTGTAATTTTTTCTTCATTTTATTTTTTAATTCAAAATGCACTTAATAGGGTAAGGTGGGTTTGACATGCTCCTTATGAATATGAACTTTCCATTTTAAGTTAAAAAATATTAAGAAATCTTATTTAATTCTTTTCCAACATGCACATTAACATTAAGGAACTTTTTGGTTTCTGACCTTAGAAAATGGCTTAATCTTGCTGCATGCTTGAGGGTATTGTACCTATTCAATTGCTTAACCATGTAATTCTCTAAATGCTGTAAACTGCTGCTTCACCAATTAGAGCAATGCATGACAAGAAGACAAAGACCTCTTATTACATGCTCCAAACCAGTAAACCTCTTTTTTTTTTTTTTTTTTCTTTTTTTTTTTCTTTTTTTTCTTTTTTAAATGTTGATACCCATAAATCCATAATAAGTAAAGCCTTTTTTTCCCCTCCATAGCTTATTCCAAGTAACTTTGTACTAACAAAAAAAAAAAAAAAAAAAAAAAATATATACAATTACTATAACTCCAAAAAGTTATTACTTGATGATGCCAATTTAATATATTTGTAACTTAAAAGTTCTTGCTGCCTTGTGCAAAACGTGCGCAAACTTTGAAATAGCAATAATTTCTCTGTACGTGTTTCCTAGAAAATATCAAGGTTTTATCAAAGTTATTTAAAAGTTGAAGGTGTTAGAAAACCATGAAACCAAAGTTGGGAACTTCCTAGTTCCAACATTCTTGAACCATGAATGAGTCTTCCTACAACTCTATCACAAGCATTATTGAAAAAAATAAAATAAAAGAAAGGAAGGAACAAAAAAAGAAACACTTAAATTTCTCAGCAAACCAACTTCTAATTCTAAATCATCATGATTCACCTCAGAGACAAATGTTTCACGCGCTTTCTGTTGTGCCTTTTTTCTCAGCAGACCAAACATGCTTTCTAGAAGCTACACACAAACAAACACACTCACAAAAGAGCAAAGCTTCACAATTCCCAAGAGAGAATGTTAAGTAATAATAGCACAATCCTTAATATCAAAACCCCTACGGCATTTTATTCATTGATTTTTCACAGTACAAACACTATCTACAAACTTGTATATACATTTAATATCAAAACACCTGTAGATCATGAAACTATTCCTTACTATCTATATTTCCCATGTCATCCATCATCTTATATATTTTTTTTTTAACCCATTATTATAATTTTTTTAACATTATTGTTGCCTATACAGCATAGAGATTTGGTTTTTCAACACCGGCCTTCCATGTATAAGGCTCAGATGTTACAGTAACTTTGTAATTAACATAAAAAAGACATTGCTAAGACTACCCCTTTAAGAGGCAGCAGTGACACATTTGTGGTGTTTTGAGAGAGGTATATTGGTAAGTAATTTAAAAAGCCCTATTTGTCTTTCTTAGTATTCTATAATAAGGCCTCCCATTGGAGATCTATGTGGAACTCCCTTCCTCCTCTTGGCAGTTCTGTAATTCACCGTTGGAGGTGGTGTTGATGGTGAAAAACTTTGAATTCTGCTTTTAACATATCCATTGCTAATGCCATTCAATGATCCTTCAGTGTCTGACCCATCTGTATCCATGCACATTTTCCTTTTACGGAAATTCTTTGATGTCCCGACAATCTGAAAATTTTACAAGTATAAATAATCATCACTCACTGATTCACATTCATTTCCTACCAAAAACCAAAAAAAAAAAAACTGAATAAATTAATGCCATTATAATGTATTTGTAACGTATGTTAAGAGTTTTATAGTGCAATTTTAGAAAATTCCCTTTTAAATTTTAACCAAACAAGGAAACGAAATCACCAAAAATTGACAACAAAACAAAATAGAAGAAAGAGAAAACCCATTCTGATTTTTTGGAAGAAAAATGAATTTAGATATAAAATTAATGGTTGGAAATTGGAGTAAAACACATGAAGTAAATAAAGAAAGTGACTTCTAAAACCCTCCAAAAGAACAAAAAAAAAATAGTAAGAATAACTGAATAAGAGTGTGGTGGTAGTTGTGTTTTAATTTATACAGTACCTTGCAACCAAGTGAGCAGAAACTGAAGGAATCAAGGAGGCTACGCTCACAGACTTGGCAGGTATTGGTGACACCTTTACCAGGCCTAGGCTGAGGCCTTTCATTCAAGAACACAATTCTGGCACTATTTATTATGTATGTCTGCACGCCTGTAATGTCCAAATATTTCTGAATCTCAGACACCCTTATCACATCATGATATGATGACCTCCTTATCTACAAACAAAACCCATCACAAAAATTTTAGCAAAAACACAACACAAGTGACAAGTCTTATAAAAAAATGAAAATACCCAAAATAAAACCTACAAGTCAGAAGAGAGAGAGAGAGAGTTAGCTAGTAGAGGACTATAGAGGCCTCAGTTCCAAAAAAACCATGTCATTGGTAGAATCGAAAAATGACCATGTGATTAATTTTGAAGGCTATGAATTATAGGTAGAATTTTTGACAATGTAGTGTGTTGGGTTATAATTTCACCATGTTTAGCTACTTCAAGACCCCATCTTTAACAAAACTATGAATCAGTTGCAGAATCTCAAAACACAAACAAACCTGAATAGCGCGATGGTCTCTATGAGAGCCCAGACAAAGAGAACAAAGGGCACCATTCATGCAGTCCAAGCAATACATATTGCATTCACTCTTGTGAGAATCAGCGTGAACTTTGCATTGAACAAAGAAGCTAGTTTGGAGAAGTGGCCGAAGCCATAGTGGCCACTTGTTATTTTCTACACCATCATCATCATCAAAACCTCCTCCCTAGTCAAAAAACCAAACAAAATATACATTAAAACAACAACAAAAGAGAAATACCCATCAATCATAAATGTGAGAATTAAGTGTGTTCATGATGTGGGGGCTAAGCTAACCATGATTCTTCTGCTTTTGGGGTTGATTTCTCTTATGGTGAGTTTTTGATCATCATCTACAGCCAGTTTGGAGGGTAGAAAAGATGAAAGAAAAAGAGAACTTTCTTTCTTGCAATACTTTTTCTTGAGAGAGAGAGAGAGAGAGAGAGAGAGAGGAGAGAGAAATGAGAGGTGGGGTAGTACTTTTGTAATGGTGGGTGGTGGATGGGGGTGGGAAGGATGGGTTAAGGTGTGGGATATGTGCTTTATCTTGGGCTTAAAAAGTCCACAACCGAACCTCTCTCCGAACCTAAACCAAATGGTTGAGTTTAATATTATTTTTTGTTATTTTTTTTATTATAAATATATCTTTTTAATTTTTAGTCCTTATATTTGGGTCATATTTTCAGTTTAGTTCTTAAGTTTTTACAATGTTTTTTATGTCCTTTTATTTTTAGATTTACTGTCATTTTAATCTCCATTGTCATCTCATTGCAGAAAATGCAATTTTAAGTTAGCAGCAGCCAGCAAGGGCAGAACCACTACCATGACCCCCCAAAATTTCGAAAAATCTTTTTATAATATGTAAAAATATTAGCATTTTGAAGATTTAGCTTATAAAAATTGGAGTTGAACCCCCAAATATTTGAGTTAGTGCAATGGTGTTCTTAACAAAAATATGTTTTGCATCCTATAAGTTAAGAGGTGTGTGGGTACTTAGGCATGCTCAGAACGTCCTAGGCATGCATGCAACCACCTAGGCCATCTTCGGACGGTTTTTGCAATGTCCTAGGCATGCATGGCAACGTCCTAAGCATGCTTGGAAACGTCCTCGGATGGTGTCTTAGGAGTCCCACATCGAAGAAAAAACCTCCACTTGCTGCCTTATAAACTTTGAAGCGAAAGAAGTAGTGTATCATTAGTTTAGTTATTCGAATAACTATAAACTAATGGTACACTACTTCCTTCGCTTCAAAACTTATAAGGCAGCAAGTGGTCCGAGGACGGCCTAGGTGGTTGCATGCAAGCCTAGGACGTTCCGAGCATGCCTAGGTACCCACAAGGTGTAAAAAATTAAATATTGGAATTTCAAAAAGAAAAAGAAATAAAGTAAACCCTATAATTTCAAAAGTAACAAATTAAATTCCAAGATTTCAAAAGGTAACATATTAAGTTTCAACCTGTTGTGTTTGAGATTTAATTTGCTACTTTTGGAATCCTCAAGATTATTATGACTAATTAAATGTTAGTATCACAACTCAAGCCTCCAAATAAAAATTCTTGATTCCGCCCTTGATTAGTAGTGCAATCCATTAATCACGCAGACATATTTTTTTTAAAAACTGAGATGACAATAGAGGGCCAAAATAATAATAAATTTAAAAATTTACAAACTAAAATAAAGTTATAAAAAGTTAAAGAATCAAATTGAAAAGATAACTAAAATATGAGCACTAAAAAGATGTTTTTGGCTTATTTTATTTTGCTTTTTGGGTTGAAGATGCGTTTATTTGAAGGAACTCATGAACTGACCTATGTTGGCTATTGGCTATAGACTATAGATTATAGCCTATAATATTAGTTAATTTTCTTTTTTTGTGTGTTTACTTTTCTAATTTGGAATATTGTAATCTTTAATTTTCTTGGACAGAAGAGTAGGTTTAGGTTGGCAAAAATTTGTTTGTTTGTTTGTTTGTTTGTTTCATTGGGTTGACACTTGGGAGGTAATCATCTTGACACGTTGGAAAGGTGATGAGTCATTCATGTATGAAAACTTACAAGAACCGTGTATATATTGGACCTTTTCTTTTCTTTTTTGTGCTCTATGTATGTATGTACGTATGTTTAACTTGCATGATGAAATGGTATGGTAAGTGGAACAGTACACTATATGATTATAGAATACCACCTCAATTGCCAAACATAGAATAAGCACACAGTGAAAGTGTAAGGAAAATATTCTCTGCAGGAATTTTCAATGTAAGAAAACAAATTCACTTTTGATATCCTTCATCTCACTTGCCTTTACTCTGTGGTAAGGTTACCCCACCTTTCCCTTTCAAACACAAAATTTGTGGTAAAAGGTAAAGGGTTGAATGGGTTTAGTGTTTGCAATTTTGAGAAGGTATTAGCCACTAAACAAAATAAAGATTTTAGTTAACTCAACTTGTAAGACTTTTGTTATGTAATAAGTGATCTGATTTTGAATCTCGCTTACATTAATTAACTCTTCTCCTAAGAGGAGGGGTAATACTTACGTAGTTTGGAAACAATGCTCAGGACTATATAGGTATTTTTCTAGGAGGAAAAGAGAAAATGCAAAAGACAATTATTACACAATTTTGAAATATTTTTTTATTATAAAATACTGCATTAAAAGCACAACAACAATGAAAATACATAGAAACCGTGGTTGGCTTTCTATCATTTACTTAATGCACTTATGGAAATGATGATAAACATGACTTAAAAAAAAAAATGGTGCTCATAAATCATAATGCATTTATGGGGTTGTACTCTCTTTGCAAACTTTTTGAAAGAATCGTAAACAAATGCTTTTATTTATTTATTTATTTTGTTTTGTTGAAGTCATATTATAACCAAATGTTTCCAACCACTCTGT
Organism: Quercus suber; assembly: GCF_002906115.3. NCBI lineage: Eukaryota > Viridiplantae > Streptophyta > Magnoliopsida > Fagales > Fagaceae > Quercus > Quercus suber. Next base: position 1,576,153 of record NW_027069510.1, read on the forward strand.
AATGAACATGGTGAGTGACGATACTCTTATTTCACATTTTTCAAACACTGGCGTCAATGAGATGACCTCTTCAATTCTTTTATTAACTTTACGTTCAAATCTATAATTATAAAAAAAAATGTAAGTCGAAATTGATGTTTTCTTGGACTTTTCTTCTGTTACTTGCGTGCTTATATGGGAGTAGTACTAGTAAGAACAAATCTCATTTCTCAAAGGAGACAACAGAAAAGGAGGCCCATAAAAGAGCGGAGCTCAATCAACTATAGACAAAGTGGCCCAACCAAGAAATCTAATGGATTGAACCATAAGACTATTTTAATATTAAATAATTAAAATGAATAAATGTTATAACATAAATGTAAAAATGTAAAAGTGAATATGAAAGATGAGGGATTAATAAAAATGTTTAATCCCACATTGAAAATGAGAGAAACTACTTTATTCTTTTTAATTGTGGTGATTAATGGGTGTTGAGGTTCAAAATTGATCACAGTCCAAGGCCCAAAGAAATAGCACATTAGGCTAATTTCATGAAAAAAAACGAAGCTAGAGAAAATAAGAAAAAAAAAAGGGGCTGGGCTCACATAATGAAGAAAAGGGTGAGAGGTCCAAAGAATTGGGATCCAAAAACCCATGGAAGAACAGTCCTTGAAATACAAAAAGTAAGGGAGAAGCCCAGCCGGCCAAGATTGATAAACTAAATGGAGCCCAACAAGAAGAGCTGGGTCGGGATCCCTGAAGTCACCAGAGTCCTGGGATCCCTGGGACGCGTGAAGTAAGATTGAAATAGATTCAAAAGAGGGATAAAAGACAAAGAGCATGTGGGTCTCATGCACGCGTGAAGTAAGATTGAAATAGATTCAAAAGAAGGATAAAAAACAAAGAGCATGTGGGTCTCATGCTCCAGACATACAGTGAGATCAGAAAGTACGAAGCATACGTAGAAGCTGTGTCTCAATGAACCAATGATGAGAAAACCATAAAAAAAGGTAAAGATTCCAACTATTTGAGGAAAATGACAAGGACGGAGCGCAACCAAAGGCTTGAAGAAAGGACTAAATAGCTGAAGATCAGCGGATGGAGGGGACCTCGAAATGGAAAACCAGTTAGGGGCTTTCTGCTTGGTTGCACCAAAAGCAAGAAGTTATGAGAAAAGGGGAAACGACCAGCCCCTGAGCAAGACTGGCACAGCACGAACTCTGAGGGGCAAAAGGGGGAAATCACTGGTACCCTGGAACCCTAGAGCTGTGCTATAAAAGGAGAGGGGAATCCATGTTGAGGGGATTCAGATTTGGATAGACTAATTTCTTTATTCAGACAATCATCGCCATTTTTTCTAGGTTTCTAAGAAAGATATAAAAGCCATAGAAAGAGCTCTGTAAAACTCAAGAAAAAACAGAGGAACCGCTCCCGGTGTCCCATAGACAGCCACTATAGCATATGCTCGTATTCAAAAATTTCAAACTTTGCAAGTCTTGGAAGTTTGAATAGCTATCAAAGTCTACAATTTTTGAACTTAGTTGAACCTTGTATCACGTCTTAGTGAGCACTGTAATCATAACTAAAGAAAAATTAATAAAATGCCTCTCACTAATTCGAGGACCCCTAACTTTTTTCTTGTACTATATTTATTTTGCTGTGCATTTCTTTACTGTTAAACTGTCATTCAATACAGCTATTTCCGTTTGTTAGTTTATTTGCATTGTAGGAAGCTTACTTTGTGCACCACTTGGTTCTTTAACAACCTTTTAGCTGCGGTGAACCAAGCCCAGTTCACCAAGAATAATTATTTGGCCTAGGATCTTTGGGCCACTGTGCTGAGAAAAAAAAAAGCACTCTCACAATGGGCTAACATGAATTGTCTTAGTTTCTCGTTGTGTTATTTTCATTATTATTGTGATTGCACTAACACCATCCCTATAATTTGTTGCCATAGACCCTCTATTTTATTTTTAGGGGCAAGCCTTTAACTTACATTATGACTACTTACTCATTTTTTAATACAATTTTCTCTTTCTCTCTATAAGTGACAAGAGCGATGCAACAAGGCAAACTCACCGTCAAACTTTTCCTTTTGATTTGCGTTTGGATTTGATGATTTAAAATAAAAAAATAAAAATCTGAAGAAAATTTATTAGTATAAATAAATTTATATAAATTGAACAACACAAGATAACGAAAGATTTGATGTTTTGACGTAAATAAAAACACTTGTAATATTATGGATTTAAAATGAAATCTTATAACCAGTTATTTCAAATTAATATATGAAAAATATGCCTAATCCAATCTCCTCCTAACAGAAAAGTGGAAACTAGTTTAATTGGTAAATCTAATATTGTTCCATTGGAGTTGTATATATGAATAATATTATGTTTAGTAGTCTTGATAATGTTTTAGACAAAACTTTTGTATGCGTTGAGCGTATATATACTTTGTCTCATTGACAGGCGGGCCCCTTAGTTAGACAAAGGATGTATGCGTCCGACGCATGAGATACCTTCTCATGTTTTAGAGTGCTTGTCCCAACCTAAGTAACATTTCAATTGTGTATTTTCATTAGCAACTCTTCATTGTTTAGAAATAAACAACCATATTTAGTTTTCCAAGTTTGCTACTTGTAGCATCCAAGCTTAGTTATATCTTGGAGAAGATTTTCTCGAATCTATTAGCAAAATTATTTGAGTCGGGACAAATATCATCTTAAATAAAATGATTTTTTTTTGGTGCCCATAAACCTCTTTGTTCCTTTGTTCTTCCATTGACCTCCTCTAAATTTCCCAACAAGTTTATATTTGAAGAAATGGAACTAGCTAGGATGAGAATATCCCACTTTAGAAGTTGAAGAACGGAGAAAAAAATTGGATTGAAGAAGATATGTTTTGGAAATTTCGCTTGACCAAAGTCAAGTGCTACAGTCGAAGGAGAAGCAAACTTTCTGTTTGAATTTTTAGAAGTTTTGCTTGAGCAAAATTTAACTTTGTTCAAACGAGATAGTGGACAAATTGATATTGCTAAGTAGAAATTGATAGAAAACGAGGCAAAGAGAACATTTCTATTCCTAATGAATAGTAGCTGTTATAATTACATGTTAAAGCTTATGTTTCTTCACAAGTAACCTTTCAAAGGTGCCCTTTCAATGTTATCTCTTCATTGGTTATACGTAATAATCCATATTCAATTTAAACAAATTTAGCACACCTATTATAGAAACTCACATGAATGTCTAAAGTTGTTATTTGTAGAATCCTTACTCATTTATATTTTCGAGACGATTTACCTATAATCCTTTAGTAAACTCAATTGAGTGAGGGCAAATGTTGCTTTAAAAAAGATGATTAATTTGTACCTCTATTTTTGTCTTCCATTATTTCCTCTTAATTTCCCAACAAAGACAAGATTTACTCTAACACTATGATAAGGTGAATAAGAAAATATGAAGAAGAAAATAAAAAGACAGAGAGAAAGAATTAACATGGTTCGACCTTAGAGGCCTACATTCATAGGAGAAAGCTTTTAGTGGCTTTAGTTTTACTATTTTAGTTTTGAGTATTACAAGAAACTCATTGAAGCATATTTATGGTAGACTAAATCCTAGATCAACTATAAATTAAACCAAATTTACAATAGTGCAATACAGGTAAATTAAGATTTCTTTGTTTGCTGTGATAAAAAAAAAAAAAAAAAAAAAAAAAATTAAACCAAATTTACAATAGTGCAATACAGGTAAATTAAGATTTCTTTGTTTGCTGTGATAAAAAAAAAAAAAAAAAAAAAAAAGATTTCTTTCATTGCATTCCAAGTAGGATTGGAAAAAAAACTTGAATATTAACTAATATTAGACTTTTAGATCTCTAACAAATGTTAACCCTCAATCTTGTACATGAATAATATACGGTTAAATTAGCCTTCTTAAATTAAAAATATATATCATATTTAGGTTTTGATTCGTTTTTACTTACAAAAATATTCAACAGTAGTGATGCTATGGTGATGTAACTAAATTATTGAAATTGTCAATTCAGGTTTCGCTTGAAATAACACCAAAATTAAGAAAATTAAATTAAACACATGATGCAAAATTAAGCAACAATGATAAACTAATTTGAATTATAATTATACTTCAATTTTAATATAATATATAGGATATATATATGATTCGACGTCTAGTGGGTATTTTTTTTGAAAGGAGAGGAGATACGCACCTTTTCCTCTCCACTCTGTTCGTTTGCGGTCGATGGCATCTTCCTGTCGGACATGACATGAAAATATCGACTGAGAATTCTATTCCAGATCACAAAAAGATCTCACAACACGAATAAAGAACAATGCTCCGCTACATTTCTTTAGTTTTGCCTTATCATTAGTGGATCTACAATGGGCAATGGTTGCAATTTCCCCAACTCAGTTTTCCAATAGTTTTAGGGTATTGTGCCCATTAATTTTTATTTTAAACGGTAAAATGAGATTAATTTAATATTTTAAAGAACTAGTATTTTAGTATTTTTGTTTTCTTAGATCAAAAGTTTAAAGATTTAAATATGTATTTCATTCATAAAATATCACTTAAAATCTCAAGTTAATCCCTTGACAATATACTGTGTGAAACTTGTCTTTGTAAAAAAAATTTTATGGGTAAATTACAAAGTTGGTCCCTATTATTTACATCATATCTCAATTTAGTCTCTAACCTTTCATTTTTGTCAATTTGGTCATTAACATTTCAATGTCGTGTCAATTTAGTCTCTATTGTTATCTTTTTGATGAAAATTGCTGACATAGTAAATGACAAAATAAAAAAATAAAAAAAAAATTGCCACATCAATGGACAATTGTATTGCCACATCATTTGACAACCAAAATCTCTAACTCAACTCCATTGCTCTCCCCCTCTCTCGTTAGTCACCACCAACCAAACCCATCTCCATCTCTTCTCCCTCATCCTCTAAGAAGTTGTAGATAGCAGCGAGTTCAACTTATGAATAATTTATTGAAATATTTATCTTATGTTATAATGCAAAGATACATAAGTCGTGTCAATCCATCCAAAGTGAGAAAGTATGGAACTTTAGAAGTTTGGGACCAATAGACCACATAAGACTTTCACCATATCCTAATATTCCCACCAGATCCTAAAATCAACCATATGTATAACAAATGAAATAAAACCCAAAACACATAACCTGGTGGGTTCAGAAAAAACAAAAGAAGAGTTCCTAAGTCTATAACTATGGAGACCGCCACACAGTGATGGTTTTAGGAATTTTTTCCAGGATGTTACTTAAAAAGCATAAATTACATAATTTAATAAAAAGAGAAATTCATATATTGACAACAACAACAATAAAAAAAAAAAGGCAAATACATAAAATTTACAATTTTCTTTACAAGTTCTCATATTTTGAAATCATTGCATGATAGTCTTATTATCAATGCTACAAGTTACATCTCCTTCAATGTACACAACCAACCAATTATTCATCCACTGATCTCCCATTCGATTGCGCAATTCATTATTTATATATTTCATTGCTGAAAAACTTCTTTCTACTGTTGCAGTAGTGACAGGAATGTTCAAAACTAACTTCACAAGCAAATAGACTAATGGATAAGTGTCATGCTTCCCTGTCTTCACTAACTTTTTAGCAAGTTTACCAATTCCTTGAAGCTCTAAAAATGAGTCATTACTGTGCATATAAAAAATGTAAGTCTAAAGTTGAGAGCCAAGTGCTAAGATATCTTTTCCAGAAAAATCAATTTGATAAAACTTTACTAGATGTATCAACTTTTCCTTATCAAAAGCCACAAATGAATTACTTGGATTCAAGCAAGCCATACAAAGTAGCAACTTGGTAATCGCCTCTGAAAAACAATTGTTAAGTTCTTGAAGTTGCAAATCTATGACTGTGTAGAATAGCCTAACATGATAATAATGTAAATTTGTATTTTGTTAGGTGTTGCGTCGCAGTCTCCCACTAACTACAAATATTTCATCCATGTTCAAGATATAAATATCATGTGTGGTACAAAATGAAGACACTTCAGTCAATAAAGATTTTCATTCATCATCTCTCATCACTTGCAATTGTTACTTAAACACTTTATCAAGATCCATAACATTTACTATATCTTGATATATATTTTTTTTTTTCGCAATACTATTGACAACTCATTTGTGATCCCTAAAATGTTTTTAATCAAGTGTAGAGTAAAGACAAATTCAAAAGATAGAATTGACCTCATAATAGATCGAGCTTTAACTTTTTGATCGGAGAGGCCATCTTCTTCAATAATCTCAAGTACATCAACAACAGTAGAGAACATCAAAATCAAGTTGAGAATAATATCATAATATGATCTCCAACGTGTATCACCAAGACATTTAAGATTTGTCTCTAGATTCAAACCTTGCCCACTTCTACGTACACCCTTCTCTAATTCTTCTTTAATTTTGGCAAATTGTGCATCTCGAAAAGCATCTTGTCTCTTATAAGAGCCTATAACAACAATTACTAAATTACTAACCACATAAAAAAATTCAGCAATGTTAATATGATTTTTAGTAACGGCAATAAGAGTAAATTGAAATTGATGAGCAAAACAATGGACATAAAATGCTGACTTATTCTTTTTCAAAATTAAAGTTTTGAGACCATTGATATCACCTTGCATATTACTGGCCCCGTCATAACCTTGCCCATGTAGTCTTAATAAACTCAAATTATGTTCACAAAGTAAAGATTCAACAGTATATTTGAGTGACAAAACGGCACATTTGCCCTTTTACTAAGATATCACGTGACTCATCAACTAATATTGAAAAGAATCCATTGTTAAGATCCTTGATGATAGCTTTGGATGTTTTATGTGCAACTGCATTCACAATGTCTTTTTGAATTTCATGGCGAGTAAGCTTGCAATTTTTTAGAGGTTTTTGCAACACTTCATCGATAGATTCATTGTGATTCGCCAAAAATTGTAGAAGCTCAAGGAAATTTCCTTTATCACTTGAATCTTGAGATTTATCGTGACCACAAAAAGCTAACCTCCAGCATAAAAGGAATCTTATGCAATCAACTATTGCATTTAGTTGAACATGATATTCAATTTTATCTTGATTTGATTGCTTAACCAAAGCACTTTGAATGTGTTGCTTTTCCTTCATTAGATGTTCACTTTTCTTAACAGCTTGGTTATGAGTACTATTAACTCCTCCAACATAGGATACTAACTTCTCTTTCCGATTCCAAAGTTTGAATCCCTTTGTTACAAAAGTCTCTCCTCCTCCTTGCTTACCAACATCTTGCCCAAATAAGCAGCAATATAAATAAAATACTGCATCTTTGTCTATACTATATTCCAACCAATTTCTATTTACATACCAATTGGAACTAAATCAATGAGGCTTTCCAGAAAAATCTGTTGAAGGGTATTTATGGAGAACAGATTGACAAGGGCCTTTTTTTAAATAAAATCTTCTTATTTCATCATGATTATTAGGATGATAAGATGATATCTTTTCTTGTAGCTTAGAATCTGAATGAAGATTGTCTAAGTTAAACTCAATATGAATTCGCTTAGAAGATGAAGATGAATCTTGCACAGGAAATGAATCTTGCATAGGATATGAATCTTAGGTAAGTGATTTTCTTATCAAATTATAATTCTCGCAAAAGAATAAATAATAAACTATAAGTTCATTTGAAATATTAATAAAATTATTAATTATTGTTGTTTAGTTGTTTCATTGTTTTTCTTTACTAACCACTAGCAATCTAGCACACTCCCCACTGTGCATCATCCACCCAGCTCAACCACTGCCTAACATAATTTAATTTGTTTGTCTTTTACAATGTCTTGTTCAGTTACTTTTAATGCCTCCACTACCCCAATCCAAACATCTAATGCCACAATTTGACCCTGTGACACATGACCCGACCCCATCCACCCCCCACTTAAAAGACAAGAGCCAATCAACAATATTACATACTCTTACACAGTTACAAAAAACATTAAAGAAATATAAAACATTCACAATACACAAAACGACAAACTCATAAACCAATAAAGTCAAATAAAGGCAATTAGGTATTAGGCAAAGCTATTCAATTCCAAAGGGAAAGAGAATCTCATTTTTCAGTTCCAAAGAGAAACAAAGAGAGCTTCAGTCTTACTCTCAAAGCATAGCAGAGATGAAAAAAAGAAAAAGAGAGAGAACTGAAATACCTTGAGGGGTAGCGCCGCGGCAGCATGTCGAAGCTAGGTTTGGGCCAAAGCAATCTCTGATCTCGCCGTCATCGTCATCGATGTGCTTTGGGACCAAGGTCGACAGCACGTTGAGGCTAGGGTCTTGCTGAGTTGCTGTTGCTGAGCCTGAGGCAGAGGCGCTACTCGCTGTTGCTGATCCTAAGGTGGAGGCACTACTCGCTAACTGTTGAGGGCTGAGAACTGAGGTTTTTATTTCCCTTTAGGTTAGGATCTCAATTTTGGTTTAAAATTTGATCAATTGGTGAGGATTGATTGAGTATTTAGTTTATAAAAATTTAATTATTATTATTATTGTAGGGTCGGTTTTTGTAGCCCAAGCCCAAAAGATATGGGTCAAAAGGCCAATGAACCCAGGATAATAAATTTATAGAGAGTGGGCAAAAGAGCTAGGCTGGTTATGAAGTGAACAATGATTGGCTAGGTTACTTGCAGTGATGATAACATGAACTAATGTTTGAACAACTCCATGAATGTATGTCCGAAGAGATGTTTTATTAAATGAACAGTGATTATAACATTCAGAGTTACAGTAAAGCTTTTCTCTTTCTTTTTTCTCTCTCTCCTCCGTCCCCTATTATCAGGGACCCTTCTTCTTTATATAGCATCCTCTTCTATCATCTCCATCGTCCACCTGTTCTTCATCTGCGTATCTACTCAAGTGCATGTCACGTCATGTGTCTACTTTAGTTCTTTGTGAGTGGCGGTAGCCGAGGTTACACTGTTCAGGGGTCTTCTCCACATAAATGCGGCCAGAAAAGCTGTTGCAGTGAATTAAATGCGGTGGTAGCAGTTTTTCCTTTAGATATTTTTTAGTTCTGATCATCTCCGGATCCACCCAGGACTTGTCATTATCGTTAGGATTGTTAGGAAGATTATTCGGACCTTTCACACGTTTGTTTGATCAAGGCTATTTGTGGCCGAGGAGTAAGACGTCTTCGGACTAGTGATAACCTCTTCGGACGGTACTTCCCCTTTACTTCTGGGCTTTCTGCTTTAGATGGGCCGCCCCAACCACCTGTTGCTCCTCGGAAATACAATAGTCCTTAACAGCGTGTCTTGGGCCCATTAAGTAGCTCTGGGCTTTTTCCCCCCACAATAGCCCCTCAAAATCTTAATTTTTCCCTCACGTCCGAAGAGAAAAAAATGGGATTTTGACTTGTCACGAGGTAAAAGCTTGAAAATAGACAAAAGTTCGGCCTGGCACGTGTGTAGATATAGATGTGCGCGCCCCATCATTGTTGCCGTTGTTTTCCGCATTCCCGAAGCGCTACATTAATTACAACAGGGGGCGCCTTGTCCTTTGCATCCAACGGTGGGCTATTGATCCAACGGACGGGGTTCTTCCTCGAGATTTTGGCGAAATAAATTCTGCCCCTTCGTTTGACCTCGTATAAAGTCTCAGAGGTAGACATTTCTTTCTTACTTTGCAACTTCCAGACCATTCCACAAGAACAAGGATACAAACGCTCCGAGCTTTTCCACTCGCCAATTTCAATCCTTCCCAAAGCTCTCAAGAATCCTTCCGCGAGTTCAGAGATCGGGGTCTAGTTCAGTTCCTGTAAGTTTCTATCATCTTAATCCTCCAGTTTTCTCTTCGGCTATCCTTTTTCCAATTTGAACGACTGTTTCCTCACTGCTGCATCGTACCTCCACTTTTCCATTGAGTAGTGATGGGAAAACTCAAGTATTTGGTAGATAGCCTTGCCCAGTTGGAGAAGTTTAGGGCCACATACCGCATACCTCCAAACGTGGGTGTGAGGTATTAACCTCCGGAGAAGGTACTAACTGATCGAAAAACGGGGGAAGTGATGATTCCTGTCATTGCCTTCCTAGAAGGGGGAATGACAATTCCTATGAGCCTTATCACCACTAACTACCTTCGAAACCATAGGATTACCCCTTGGCAGTGCGCGCCTAATATGTTTAGGATCCTAGGAGCAATTGAGGGCCTTAACCGCCACTTAGGATTGGGGCTCACTTGGCTCGACGTGGTGCACATGTATGGGTTCCACAGCCAGTAAGAAGCGGGATATTATTTAAAATCCCGGTCCGACGTTGTTAGGCTCATCTCCTGCCTTCCCAAATCCAATAAAGGGATGAAGGATGACTACGTGATCATCTCGGGCATGTGGTATGATGGCCCTCACTGTCCGACCAGAGCAGGAGAGCCAGGTGGGACACGTTAGGCTTAGGCACACTAACCATAGGCTTAGGATCTTCGTCTTTTAACAGTTTTTGATTCCTCTTGTGTTGCTGCTTTCCAGTTTCTAACAAAGCTCTGCTGTGACTTGTAACAGATAAGAGAAACATCTCTCCTCGGCTCAGCCTCACCAACTTCGCCGCGCTCAACTATTTGCTACAGTCCGAGATCTTCGTAAGCGAGGACGGACAACTTCGATTCGCTCCCCTCATCCTAGGGTACAAAGCGAAGCAAAAAGACTTCCAACCGGTCGGCAACGCGATAGTCCAGGGAAACAAACGTCTCAACCGTATCGACGTTTCGTTTAAGGGTTTTCTGGCACCGCACGACCTTCCACCTGTACCACACCCAAACCCCCGGGGTATACCCCCTCTTGTACAGCCACTCCAGCAAGTTCCCCTCGGACCAAAAGTTGAGGGTGAAAAGGTTGGTTCCTCCACCTTCTCGTTAGAAGAACAAATAGACAAGTTCCACTTTGGGGGGGAAGCTTCAGGGGCAAATCAAGTGGTAGAGGTTTCGGACGCTGAGGAAGGAGGTGACAGGCAGTCCAGTGTCCACCCATTTTTGGTAACTGCCCTCCCCGACGACTCTTCAGACGAAGATATGGCGGATTTGAAACGCCTGATGAGGAATAGGGCCAGAAGGCCAAGCAGAAAGGCGCTGGGACCTCTCAACCAGTAGAGATCCCGCCTCTAGCACCTCCTAAGGCTCCTGAACTCGGCTTGAAGCCCATTTCGAACTTATAGAAGAAGAGGCCCCACGAGCCTGAAGAGAGGGAGGTGGGGGTGCCACCGAAAATGAATAAGCAGCAGAAAACGGTGAAAGAGCCTCGAGGAAAAAGGGCCACTTCTACAGAAAGTCGAGACGAGGTCCTCGGGGTTGAGGTATGCCGAGGAGGGGGACTTCGCATCTGGTGTCCTAGGCTGGAGCTGGATGGTGCCTCCATTCCTTGGGATGCATCCCTCAGGAACTATAATGGGGGAAGGGCAGGGTATGTTGCTGAGGCCCTGCAGCAGCCACTCCTCCTTCCTCATGATATGGAGTCCTACAGGCGCTTCAATCAACAGGAGCTATTCTTGTCCCTTAAGAGGGATATAGTTATGGTAAGCAAACTCATTCTCTTAATTTAGGTTCTATTTTTAATTTACTCTGCTCCTTTTCTTCATCCCATGTGAAAATGTTGTCATGCAAACTACTCAGCAAATCTACGTGGCTGAGGAATGGAACAGGAAGTCCTACCTCAAGGCCCAAGCAGCAGTCCAGTCTCAATCCGAGGCGGAGAAAGCTCTTGGCCAGCTGAAGGAAGAGTATGCTCGCACGTCCGAGCAGATTAAAGCCGTGACCAGGCAGAGGGACAACTACAAGGCAGGCCTCCAAACCGTCGAGACCCAGGCCGAGGAGTAGCGCAAACAATTGCGCGCGTCAGAGATCAACCTGGCGACCGAAAGGGAGCTGGTGAAGGGTCTTAGGGCTGAACTCCAAAAAGCCAGGAAGGGCGCCCGAGCAGCCGAGCAGGAGGTTCAACTGGCCAAGGAGTCAGTTGAAGCTGAGAGAAAAACGGCGTATCAGCTTGGAGTGGACGAGACTGGGAAGCTGCTTACGGAGCAATTTGCTTCGGTTGCTCGTGAGTACTGCGACGTAACCTGGCAAAAGGCACTGGATGTCGCTGGGGTCCCTTCGGACTCTCCCCTGAGGCTACCTGGGAGTATATACTATGATCCAGAGATCCGAGAGTTCCCAGAGACTGACTCTCCTCCTGCTCCACAGCTTTTGGAGGCTACGGAGCAAAGCTTAGTCGGTGTAGCTTCCCTATCCGCCCTTGATGCACCCAGAGAGGCTGGTCTGCCAGTTGAACCAGCCAAAGACAAAGGTCAAGGGTTGGACGAAGAGAAGACTCCTGCTGAGTCCCAGAGCCAAGCCCCAGAAGCTACTACTCAGACAGGCCAGGTTGCTGACCCTGTGGTTCCTTCAGCTCAAGAGTAGATACATAAGGCCCCCCTTTTCTTTGTGTTTTTCTTTTTATAAGAGATTGTAAGCTACTTTCTTGATTAATGAAGTAGTTTCTCCTTCGTTTATTTGCTTTGCTGTGTGTAATACAACTCACTATTATTATTAAAGTCCTGTATTTTAACTTTATTGTGATCCTGATATCATGTTAACAACGCGCATGACTAAGATTGGTATTAGAAAAGGGCAGAATGTATGAGAACTATTACTAAACAACGAAAACTACAGGGGTTATAGTAAAAAGTTCCACAAGTCTTTCCAAACGTGCACAAAAGAATAAGAGGCAAGATAGGTTAGGGTTAATTAAAACACATTCAGGAATCTCAATCATGGCTCATCAGAGAGTGATACTTCAATAGAAATCGTTACATTGGATTTAGATTCGAGCAGTCAGAGAGCTGTGATAGAGTGTTAACTTACTCAAGTCGTCTGGTCCGAGGACCACGAGCATAGCTAGATTTAAGTTTGAACACTTAAAATGAATCGTAACATAGTGCTAACTAACCCATATCATCTGGTCCGAGGACTACAGGCATGAATGGATTTAAGTTTAAACACTCAAAGGAATCGTAACATAGTGCTAACTAACCCATATCATCTGGTC